>NW_021703772.1:35723647-35756791 GCF_005190385.1 Monodon monoceros | reverse complement strand
CCGAAAAAGGAGACATTATCCATGAAATAAACACACAGGAAACTTCCATATTCCAATCACTACCCCATGGAACACAACCAAAAAAGGAGACATTATCCATGAAATAAACACACAGGAAACTTCCGTATTCCAAAATTGCAGCAGGTACATTCAGATCAAGAATTATGGCACCAAGTTCCTTGGAGCAAACTAGTCCCCACAGTAAAATTAGGAAGAAAAAAAAAAAACCCACCACCACCACATCAACAAGAAAAATCATTAGAAGGTATAGTTGTATGTGTTCACTTAGAAAAGACACTGAAGTCATAAAAAAAATTAAAAGATTTTAAAACTGGAAAAGTTCTTAACGGGCCCTTCTGGCATCTAAAAAAAAAAAAAGAATGGTTCTGATGAACCTAGGGGCAGGATAGGAGGACACGTATACAGTACCAAACGTAAGGTAGATAGCTAGTGGGAAGCAGTCGCATAGCACAGGGAGATCAGCTCCGTGCTTTGTGACCACCTGGAGGGGTGGGATAGGGAGGGTGAGAGGGAGGGAGATGCAAGAGGGAGGGATATGGGGATATATGCATACGTATAGCTGATTCACTTTGTTATACATCAGAAACTAACACCATTGTAAAGCAATTATACTCCAATAAAGATGTTAAAAAAAATGTGGCTATTAGAAAATTTTAAAAAATATATTTAGATGTTTCCTCTAAATGAAAGTGCATTTCATTTCATTTTGATCATTCGATAATTATTAAATTATGGAGAAACAGGCTGGAGGAGTTTAGCAACTGCACGAAGGCCTCTAGCTGGCGAGTTAATGACAGGCCAACGATCAGACGCTAACTGAACATCTGTGAATTCTGCCTTTGCTGCCTTTCTCCAGCAACATCGATGAGAATGGTAATCAGTTATGACAATTTTACAGGGCAGAAATTGAGGCAAGTACAGGTGAAAATCACCGAGCAAATTGATAACAGAAAGAGTCACAGGAGTCTGAATGGCTAACTGTTCCACCAAAAAACAGTATTCCTTATTTTAAGAAGTGATTTTCTTAAACCATTTAAATTCTCAGAACATTATGCGTAGACCGAAAATATGCAGATAAACACATTAAAATATTTTAAAACTATTTCCTTCTTTACTTACTTTCCAAGACCTGAACTCGGATTTATGCTTCTCTTGAAAGAATTGCCAAGCTTTCTTTTCCAAGCTGCAGAACTAGGCCTCGCTCAGGGCTCTGGGCTTGCCAGCTGAGGACAAGAGGCAGAACAAGGACCCAGGCTCTGAAGGAACTCGGAGGATCTTCTCAACACTCGACTCCAAGTCTTCACCATTTGGCTTCGGCAAGAAAGGAGCAAGCCCTGATTCCTTCAGGACCGTAATTTCTCCATGAACACACCAAGTTTATTAGTTTCGGAGCTGTTAATTTGACACTTGCCTTCTTAGAGTTTGCCTAAAAATAGAGTGTGGGGGAAGGGCAGGAAGGCAAAACCGAAAACGAAAATGTCAAGGATTCTGACTAGGATGGCAAAAATCATGTCATTTATAACATTTCAGTCAACAGCCTTACTGCATGCCACATCTTCATAGAAATCCTATTATCAAAGCCACCAGACACTATATTTGCTTCCTAATTATAGACCCTGAGCTAACAGTTACTTTTCCTTCCCTATAATAACAACAACACTTTGTATTTATCTAGCGCCTTTCTTCCAACAAGCTCAAAATGCTTTGCAGACATTAACTCCTGAAGCACAGGCCTCCGGCAAGTGGCACCCGGGTGTTTCTTGGGATTGTGTACGTCTGGTGGATTGGTCATGGGGTAGTCGAACAGCTGGATTTCCATGAGTGCAGTTTTCTTGACTTTATCAATTGTAAGAATACAGCCAATGTGCAGAAATGAACCTTTATTGGGCTGGTATGTGCTAGTCTCTACAATTTGTTTTTGGGGAAAACAAGGCACAGAGCAGCCAAGGACTTAGAGAGTGACCCTGAAGGAGCTGAACTCTTGGGCCTACAAGCCAACAACAAAAATGCTGTCTCCATTGTTTGCTTTTACTTGGTCAAGTCCTACTCTGGACTTGCAACAAACCCGGAGAATTCTTGGGTCTGATGAAGCTTCCATTTTGGACATTCTTCTTCCTACCTTTGCTTCCTTATTATCACTTGTAAACATCTTTAGACAGTTGTTTACTAATTCCAATCTTGAGTTTAGCTGTAAGCATTTTGATCACATCTATGATCTTATCCTATCACAAGCAACCCCTGGGGTGCTTAGGGCCCCCAGAACCAAGAAACAAAACATAGGTTAGGGGTTGCCTTTTAAACAATTTAGTTGTAGACCGCAGATTTTTACCTTACACTGTTACTGAAAGTTTCCAAATGGATTTCCTCAGTGGGTTCCTTTAAAACTTAACTGAAAACATAGTATAGGATTGCAGAATCTTGGAGTTAGTTAGAAAAAACTTGGAGGCCTTCTAGAATTCCGTCTCCAATATTGCTGACATACCATCATTCAACTGTTCCTTGAACATTTCCAGTTTTCAAGAAACTCAGACAACAGCCCATTTATTTTTTTAATAATTCCCATTGATAGAAATGTCTTCATTATACAGGGCTGAAGTCATCTACCCTATAACTTCATCTCATTCAAGCTAGTTTTGCCCTTGAAAGAACCCAGCTTACATCAATCAGTCTTCCACACAACAGCTCTGCAAAACTTTAAGAAAACAGTAATGTTCCCTTTAAGCTTTTTCTCTGCTAGGTTAAACACTCCGTGTTTTTAGTAGTTCCTCACGTGAACTGTTTTCCAGATCCTTCGCCTCCCTAGGTGCCATCCTCTGAGCTTCACCCATCAGTAGTATCCTTGAAACCCAGTTGTGTTCTGACCAGTACAGATCACTATGGAACTCTATCTTCTATTATATGGTCCTCTGTGCCTCTAGTAATGCAGCTTAGGGTTTCATCATACTTTGCTAGTCATAACATTCCCCTGGCCACTATTCATTTGGAATTCAACTAAACTCCTAGGTCTTTTTCATCTTAACTAAAAGTAATGCAGGGCTCTCTCATTCTGTTCTTGCAAAGTTGGATTTTGAACCATTGGACCCCACTAAAACTAATTTGGTTAGTTTCATGTCTAGCATATTGAAATCTTTCTGGTTTTTATGTTGTCATGCTGGAACTGCTCTCTCCATGTTTGAATCCTGACTCATATGATAAATCTTTTTTGTGTGCTTTCAGTAGTTCACCAATACACAAAGATCCACTATGTAGCTGGTATTATTCTAGATGAGAGGAATACAAAAATAAATAAGATTGCTTGTCCTCAAAGCATTCACTGTCTAGAGAGACAAGAGATGGGGAGAATGAGATGTCAAGTTGAGAGGTAGGTTGGAGTCAGCGAGATGGCCATCACTTACCTCACTAAGGAGATTGAACTTGGCCCTCTGGGCCCTAGGAAATTTTCAAGCAGGGGAATAACCTGATCAGATGTATGTGTTGGGAGAACATAGCAGCTAGGATGATGGGTTGAAGGAAAAACTACTGGAGCCAGAGAGGCCAGTTAGGATGTTATTGCAAAATTTCAGGTAAGAGTTAATAAGAGTTGAAATACTGCAGGGGCAATGGGAGAGAACAGGAGGGGACAGAAATGAGACTTTTCAGGAGGTGGAATCAGTAAGATTATGAGACTGGTAAATAAAAAGAATAAGGAAGAGGAAGAGGTCAAGGGTACTCTCAGGAGTTCAGTTTCAGTACATGGTGTTATTTGCAGAGGTTAGAAAGCTTAAGACAAGCAGAAACTACTTGAAGGAGAAATGGCTGTAATTGGAAGCTATAGGTTTGCAATTTTCTCCAATATTTTTCCGTACCCTGGGATCACAAGGGAAGAAAAGAGAGGGCTGAATTATTCCAAAGGTGGGATATTGGGAGGTTGGAAGTAACAGGAGAGCAAAGGACTGAGCTGCAGTGCATGTAAATGCCACCCCAATCACTGGGTCCAGTGGAGGAAGAAGCTGATATATTGTAGTGACAGGGAAGGGCTGGGCCACTGGAAGTGGGAAAGCAGTTGTGGAAATTCAGGAATGGGAAAGGCCAGGGTTAGGAGATTGTGCTAGCCGTCTAGGTCACTGAAGAAAATGAAGTTCTCAGCAGTAAATTCCCCAAAACCTCCTCTTGGGGTTGACCTCAGTCCATTAATCGATGCCAGCTCTAACTGTACTTTACAATCAACAAAGGGACATTCCCTTGTCTTCTCCACAAGGCAATCACGTGCGGCTTTATCAGACACCTTACTGATGATGTTCACCACATTGAGAACATTTCACCTGATAACCCAATAAAAAAATGAAAAGTTCTGGGCTTCCCTGGTGGTGCAGTGGTTGAGAGTCCGCCTGCCGATGCAGGGGACGCGGGTTCGTTCCCCGGTCCGGGAAGATCCCACACGCCGCGGAGCGGTTGGGCCCATGAGCCATGGCCACTGAGCCTGCGCATCTGGAGTCTGTGCTCCGCAACGGGAGAGGCCACAACAGTGAGAGGCCCGCACACCGCAAAAAGAAAAAGAAAAGTTCTTTAGCATGGAGGTTCTTAGTTATACTATGTTAGCACTGAGCAATCACTCCATTCTTTTCTAAGTATTTGTCTTTTTGATTACCCACTCTTAAAACTTGGAAGCAATTAACAATCAAATTTACCATTCTACATTTTTCCCATGTAGGACACGTTTTGCCAGCTACATTCTTTAAGCACTCTCTGCCCCTCTTTCTTCGTGATTTCTTAAAAATCCACAGGTGTTTATGAGATCACACCACAAAATGTTACTTAAAGTTCTGGGCTGTGCCTTGCCTGGGCCTTGTGTTGAAGACACACCAAAAATGATAAATTTTGTGCCAGGACACACCACCTCCTCTATTTTCTTAAGCAAGCTTGCTCTACTCTTTCTAGTTTGAGGAGATTATTTTCCTTAACAGACCAGATGATGTCAATACAGGAGTTGAGGAGTTCTGCTTCTTATACATCACTTTTTTACATTATAAACTTTCCTAGATTTTCCTTGTTTCTTTTCCTTTTGCAAACATAGCTTGAATGGCTTTTGTTTGGGTTTTTTTGTTGTTGTTATTGTTGTTGTTTTTGCAAGTCTCAGTTCCAGAAGGATTTTAGCTTTCCTGGATCTATTATTCTAATTCCTGCTACTCTATTGTGTATATATGTCATTGGGAAGTGTCTTAAGACAGGCTTTCTCAGAATCAGACCCTGAGACAAGAATGTATATGCAAGGGATTTCTTAATGAAGTAAACCCAGGCAAATCCAGTGAGGGAGGGGAGGGAGAAAGACAACAAAGGGAAAGAAAGCAAGCCAGGATATAATTCAAGCAGAGGCCCAGCCTCAGCCTGACCTTGCAGTGTTTGTCCCCAGCTGAAGCAAGGGAACTGGGCTTTCATAATCCTGTGGCAGTCAGTCACTGGTTAGGGGGCTACAGGGCAGGGAGAGGGGTAGAGGGTGAGTGTGTGTGGGGGCTACAGGGCAGGGAGAGGGGTAGAGGGTGAGTGTGTGGGGGGTATAAACTGCTAGGTCCCTCTGGCTCTCTGCTTGGGAGTGTGTGTGTGTGTGTGTGTGTGTGTGTGTGCGCGCACGCGTGTGTGCGTGTGCATGTGTGTGTGTGTGCACACGTGTGTGCATGTGCATGTGTGTGTGTGTGTATGCATGCCCAGTAGTTCAAGAGCAATCTTCTGAAGATAGTTGCAGGTACCACCTGGTAGAAGCAAAGGCACACAGAAACTGAACAGGGAATCTGAGGGAATTTGTGTTCAATATTGACAGTGTTCGTATATTGCCAATGTATGCCAAGACTCATATTACTGTGTTCAAGAGGTCAAATATTCTATTTTTATCTTTTTGATCCTTCTCTTTGAAATCTGAGGCCATCAAAGGCTTCTTTGTTCAATCAAGTTGGTTTCCAAGGTGTCTCTCTTTTCTGTGACAGGATAATCTGTGTCTGTATTGTCACAATTCCACTTTTGGAACCCACTGGTTTCCTGAGTTGTCTTCTCCTGTACAGCCTGGAGTACCCCGCCCCCCTGAGCTGCTCACACCAGGTGTCATTCCTGAGTCCTCTCCTCTCCATCAGGACCCCAACCTTACACATTCACAGTTACTCAAAAGTTACCCATCCCTATCCTGCCTCCCTCCAAACTATGTCTCATATCCATCTACTTCCTTCCATTCTTACTGCCTGTGTGAGTTATGATCACCTCCTGCTTATATTCTCCCCTAATCTTTCTAATTGTTCTCTAGACTTTCACATCTGTGCCCTGTAATCTATTTTCTGCATGGTACCTGGAATGATCTTCTTAAAACACCAGGCAGGCTATGTCACCCTAGGCTTAAAGATTCCAAGGCACTTACCATGAAAGTCCACTCCCCCCTGTGGTTTCCAAGCTGCTGCCTGAACCTCCAGCCTCATCCTGAGCCTCTTGCCCCCTTGTTCACTGCACTTCTGCCACAGATTACCATACTTCTGTCCCTCCTCCTGACCTCAGTGATTTTCTCCATGGCGTTTCTCAGTCTGCAGTGTTCTCCCTTCCACTCATCACTTGGCTACTTCCTGTGGATCCTTCAGATCTCAGTGCCTTTTCCTGACCTAGGTAAAGTCGGTCCCCCATGCTGTTACTCTCTCTCACAATACGCCCAGCACAATGGGAAGAGAAGCTATGGCAAGGCTGCTATTTTCCTAGATGGTATTTATCACAGTTTATATTTAAATATTCATTTATGTCTTACTTCCTTAGTATCTGTCTCTCCTGTTAGACTATAAGATTCATTCCTGTGATAAACCATAATGTCCTGTGATAAACCATAATGGAAAAGAGTATTAAAAGAAAGAATGTCTGTATGTATAGAACTGAGTCACTTTGCTGCACAGCAGAGATCGGCACAGCATTGTAAATCAACTATACTTCAATAAAAGAATAAAATATAAAACAATTTCATAAGGGAAGGAATGCATCTATTTTATTCCTTGATGTATAGTCAATAACAGTTGTTGAATAATGAGTAAACTGTTATTTGTAAAAATAGTTTTGAAATCTATCATCCTATACTGAGGATACAGACTTGAGTTGCAAAAAACAGCTTCTGTTTACAAAACAGCCATCAGAATGTGAAGAAAAGCTATGATAAGGTGACAATTATGGTGAGCTGGACCCAGATCTTTTCATTTGTGAACTTCTCAAAGAAGTTCTTGGGACTTAAAAGCCCCCCAAAAGAGCAATAGCATAGAATAGGTGCATTATGGGCTGAACTGTTGAATTCATGTGTTGAAGTCCTAACCTCCAGCACCTCAGAATATGACTGCATTTGGAGACAGGGTCTTCACAGAGGTAATTAAGTAAAAATGAGATCATTAGGGTGGGTCCTAATCCAATATGATGTCCTTATAAGAAAAGGAGATTAGGACACAGACACATGTGAAGGGAAGACCATGTGAACACACAGGGAGAAGACGGCCATCTGCAAGCCAAGGAGAGAGGCCTCAAAAGACACCAAGCCTGCTGATACGTTGATCTCAAACTTCTAGCCTCCAAAACTGTGAGAAAATATGTTTCTGTTGTTTAAGCCACCCAGTCTCTGGTACTTTGTTAGAGCATCCCTAACTAACTGAGGCACTTGAGTAAGTCATATCTAAGATGAAAAAAGCATTTTTCCTGACGTAGCTGAGGGCCCGATAAGTATGGGTTCACGCTACACCAGAGCTAACTGTAAGTTCCAGGATTTGCTCCATTCTTGGGGAGTGAGGTGGAGCCATAGCCCAAAGGACTCCCTCTTACCTACACCACAGGAAACGTGCAGGTGGATCTGAGGCCTCACTGCAGGTCCACTGAAGAGCAGCTCTTACCACCCCACAGGGTCACTTCAATAATTAAGACAATGTGACAATCATAGAGTTCTAATTTGGGAGGTAAAAAGTGTGTTTCACCTCCCCACTCACACTTCAGCCTCTTCTCACTATGCCCACTAAAATAAGTTAATTTCCGAGCATTAATCTCTATAGGGAATCACCACTTACAGTGAATTGGAGATTCACTATAGGAATCTCCAATTATTCCACTTATAGGTAATCTCCAGTTTTCACTCATCTGAGTATGTCTGCAACCAACAAGAGAGTGGATATGTCCACCACACTGACCCCAAAGATTTTCCAGATCTGGGATCTTCAGAGACTTTTAGTTTAAAATCTGACTTGTTTGTCTATTACTTTGCAGTATTGCCCTTAAAGATGTATTGCATTAAGTTAACACATTTTCTGCCTTTTAAGTGCTAGAACTCCTAGGGGGTGGTGGTGTGTGTGTATGTGTTTGTGTGTGTGTGTATCTATATCTGGTCAAACTCTTAGTTTGTCATTTTAGGATAAAAATTCTCTTCTAATCTTTTCAACATACTTATATGATTAAGTGAGCTTAATATTTCATAGATTTTTGACTCAAGTTCAAGAAAATCTTTGTATTTCTTTAGCTCAGACCTTTAGACCAGCGTATTCTAATCATTCACTAAAATGGTAGCAAAGTTTTATGGGAAAGCCAATTGGGTATAAAAAAGAGAAGTGGGATGAAATTGAGCAAAGAAAAATATAGAAAGTATAGTGGGTGAAAATCGACTTAAAAAGAGAAAGCTGGATCATAGTGAACATTGAGCTTGGTAGAATATTAGAGAACCCCGTTTATTCAAGAACTTGGGGGGAGGAGCTTCAAGATGGCGGAAGAATAAGACACGGAGATCACCTTCCTCCCCACAAATACATCAGAAATACATCTAGATGTGGAACAACTCCTACAGAACACCTACTGAATGCTGGCAGAAGACCTCAGACTTCCCAAAAGGCAAGAAACCCCCCACGTACCTGGGTAGGGAAAAGAAAAAAGAAAAACCAGAGACAAAAGAATAGGGACGGGACCTGCACCAGTGGGAGGGAGCTGTGAAGGAGGAAAGGTTTGCACACACTAGGAAGCCCCTTCACGGGCGGAGACTGCTGGTGGCGGAGTGGGGGAGCTTCAGAGCCACAGAGGAGAGCGCAGCAACGGGGGTGCGGAGGGCAAAGCAGAGAGATTCCCGCACAGAGGATCAGGCCAAACAGCACTCACCAGCTCGAGAGGCTTGTCTGCTCACCCGCCGGGTCGGGCGGGGCTGGGAGCTGAGGCTCGGGCTTCGGAGGTCGGATCCCGGGGAGAGGACTGGGGTTGGCGGCGTGAACAGAGCCTGAAGGGGGCTAGTACGCCACGGCTAGCCGGGAGGGAGTCCAGGAAAACGTCTGGAGCTGACGAAGAGGCAAGAGACATTTTCTTCCCTCTTTGTTTCCTGGTGCGCGAGGAGAGGGGATTCAGAGCGCTGCTTAAAGGAGCTCCAGAGACGGACGCGAGCCGCGGCTAACAGCGCGGACCCCAGAGACAGGCATGAGACGCTAAGGCTGCTGCTGCCGCCACCAAGAAGCCTGTGTGCGAGCACAGGTCACTCTCCACACCGGCCCCTCCCGGGAGCCTCTGCAGCCCGCCACTGCCAGGGTCCCGTGAACCAGGGACAACTCCCCCGGGAGAACGCACTGCGCGCCTCAGGCTGGTGCAACGTCACGTCGGCCTCTGCCGCCGCAGTCTAGCCCGCACTCCGTGCCCCTCCCTCCCCCCGGCCTGAGTGAGCCAGAGCCCCCAAATCAGCGGCTCCTTTAACCCCGTCCTGTCTGAGCGGAAAAACAGACTCCCTCAGGCGACTAACACGCAGAGGCGGGGCCAAATCCAAAGCTGAAGCCCAGGAGCTGTGTGAACAAAGAAGAGAAAGGGAAATCTCTCACAGCAGCCTCAGGAGCAGCGGATTAAATCTCCACAACCGACTTGATGTACCCTGCATCTCTGGAATACCTGAAGAGACAACGAATCATCCCAAATTGAGGAGGTGGACATTGGGAGCAATTATATATATTTTTTTTTCCCTTTTTCTCTTTTTGTGAGTGTGTATGTGTATGCTTCTGTGTGTGATTTTGATTTTGTCTGTATAGCTTTGCTTTTACCATTTGTCCTAAGATTCTGTCTGTCCGTGTTTTTCTCTTTTTTCTTTTTTAGTATAGGTTTTAGCACTTGTTATCATTGGTGGATTTGTTTTTTGGTTTGGTTGCTCTCTTCTTTCCTTCTTATTTTTTATTATTTAAATTTTTTTAATAATTATTTTTTATTTTAATAACTTTTTATTTGATTTGATTTTATCTTCTTCTTTCTTTCTTTCTTTCTTTTTTTTCTCCCTTTTATTCTGAACTGTGTGGATGACAGGCTCTTGGTGCTCCAGCCAGGCATCAGGGATGTGCCTCTAAGCTGGGAGAGCCAAGTTCAGGACATTGGTCCACAAGAGACCTCCCAGCTCCAACATAATATCAAATGGCAAAAATCTCCCAGAGATCTCCATCTCAACATCAAGACCGAGCTCCACTCAATGACCAGTAAGATACAGTGCTGGACACCCTATGCCAAACAACTAGCAAGACAGGAACACAACCCCATCCATTAGACAGAGGTTGCCTAAAGTCATAAGGCCACAGACACCCCAAAACACACCACCAGACATGGACCTGCCCACCAGAAAGACAAGATCCAGCCTCATCCACCTGAACACAGGCACTAGTCCCCTCCACCAGGAAGCCTACACAACCCACCAAACCAACCTTAGCCACTTGGGGCAGACACCAAAAACAACAGGAACTACGAAACTACAGGTTGCGAAAGGAGACCCCAAACACAGTAAGTTAACCAAAATGAGAAGACAGAGAAACACACAGCACATGAAGGAGCAAGGTAAAAACCCACCAGACCAGTGTTTACCTGGTGGCGCAGTGGTTGAGAGTCTGCCTGCCGATGCAGGGGACACGGATTCATGCCCCAGTCTGGGAAGATCCCACATGCTGCGGAGCGGCTAGGCCTGTGAGCCATGAGGCCTGTGAGCCTGTGCTCTGCAACGGGAGAGGCCGCAACAGTGAGACGCCCATGTACTGCAAAACAAAAACAAAAACAAAAAACCACCATACCTAACAAATGAAGCAGAAATAGGCAGTCTACCTGAAAAAGAATTCAGAATAATGATAGTAAAGATGATCCAAAATCTTGGAAATAGAATGGATAAAATACAATAAAGGTTTACCAAGGACCTAGAAGAACTAAAGAGAAAACAAACAGTGACGAACAACACAATAAATGAAATTTAAAATTCTCTAGAAGGGATCAATAGCAGAATAAATGAGGCAGAAGAACGGATAAGTGACCTGGAAGATAAAGTAGTGGAAATAAGTGCTGCAGAGCAGAATAAAGAAAAAAAATGAAAAAAATTGAGGAAAACTCAGACACCTCTGGGACAACATTAAACACACCAACATTCAAATTATAGGGGTCCCAGAAGAAGAAAAGAAAAAGAAAGGGACTGAGAAAATATTTGAAGAGATGATAGTTGAAAACTTCCCTAATATGGGAAAGGAAATAGTCAGTTAAGTCCAGGAAGTGCAGAGAGTCCCATACAGGATAAATCCAATGAGAAACATGCCAAGACATATATTAATCAAACTACCAAAAAATTAATACAAGGAAAAAATATTAAAAGCAGCAAGGGAAAAACAACAAATAATATACAAGGGAATAACAATAAGGTTAACAGCTGATCTTTCAGCAGAAACTCCGCAAGGCAGAAGGGAGTGGTAGGACATATTTAAAGTGATGAAGGGTAAAAACCTACAACCAAGATTACTCTACCCAGCAAGGATCTCATTCAGATTCGAAGGAGAAATTAAAACCTTTACAGACAAGCAAAAGCTAAGAGAGTTCAGCACCACCAAACCAGCTCTACAACAAATGCTAAAGGAACTTCTTTAGGCAGGAAACACAAGAGAAGGAAAAGACCTACAATAACAAACCCAAAACAATTTAGAAAACGGTAATAGGAACATACATATTGATAATTACCTTAAATGTAAATGGATTAAATGCTCCAACCAAAAGACATAGACTGGCTGAATGGATACAAAAACAAGACCCATATATATGCTGTTTACAAGAGACCCACTTCAGACCTAGGGACACAGACTGAAAGTGAGGGGATAGAAAAAGATATTCCATGAAAATGGGCATCAAAAGAAAGCTGGACTAGCAGTTCTCTTATCAGACAAAACAGACTTTAAAACAAAGACTATACGAGAGACAAAGAAGGTCACTACATAATGATCAAGGGATCAAACCAAGAAGAAGATATAACAATTGTAAATATTTATGCACCCAACATAGGAGCACCTAAATATATAAGGCAAATATTAACAGCCATAAAAGGTGAAATTGACAGTAACACAACTGTAGGAGGGGTCTTTAACACCCCACTTTCACCAATGGATAGATCATCCAAAATGAAAATAAATACGGAAACAGAAGCTTTAAATGATACATTAAACAAGATGGACTTAATTGATATTTATAGGACATTCCATCCAAAAACAACAGAATACACTTTCTTCTCAAGTGCTCATGGAACATTCTCCAGGATACATCATGTCTTGGGTCAAAAACCATGCCTTGGTAAATTTAAGAAAATTGAAATTGTATCAAGTATCTTTTCTGACCACAACGTTATGAGACTAGATATCAATTACAGAAAAAATCTGTAAAAAACACAAACACATGGAGGCTAAACAATACACTACTTAATAACCAAGAAATCACTGAAGAAATCAAAGAGGAAATTAAAAAGTACCTAGAAACAAATGACAATGAAAACATGATGACCCAAAACCTATGAGATGCAGCAAAAGCAGTTCTAAGAGGGAAGTTTATAGCAATACAATCCTACCTCAAGAAACAAGAAACATCTCAAATAAACACTCTAACCTTACACCTAAAGCAATTAGAGAAAGAAGAACGAAAAAACCCCAAAGTTAGCAGAAGGAAAGAAATCATAAAATTCAGATCAGAAATAAATGGAAAAGAAATGAAGGAAATGATAGCAGAGATCAATAAAACTAACAGGTGGTTCTTTGAGAAGATAAACAAAATTGATAAACCATTAGCCAGACTCATCAAGAAAAAAAGGGAGAAGACTCAAATCAATAGAATTAGAAATGAAAAAGGAGAAGTAACAACTGACACTGCAGAAATACAAAGGATCATGAGAGATTACTACAAGCAACGATATGCCAATAAAATGGACAACCTGGAAGAAATGGACAAATACTTAGAAATGCACAGCCTGCTGAGTTCGAACCAGGAAGAAATAGAAAATATGAACAGACCAATCACAAGCACTGAAATTGAAACTGGGATTAAAAATCTTCCAACAAACAAAAGCCCAGGACCAGATGGCTTCACAGGCGAATTCTATCAAACATGTAGAGAAGAGCTAACATGTATCCTTCCCAAACTCTTCCAAAATATAGCAGAGGAAGGAACACTCCCAAACTCATTCTATGAGGCCACCATCACCCTGATACCAAAACCAGACAAGGATGTCACAAAGAAAGAAAACTACAGACCAATATCACTGATGAACATAGATGCAAAAATCCTTAACAAAATACTAGCAAACAGAATCCAACAGCACATTAAAAGGATCATACACCATGATCAAGTGGGGTTTATTCCAGGAATGCAAGGATTCTTCAATATACGCAAATCAATCAGCGTGATACACCATATTAACAAATTGAAGGACAAAAACAATATGATCATCTCAATAGATGCAGAGAAAGCTTTTGACAAAATTCAACACCCATTTATGATAACCCTGCAGAAAATAGGCATAGAGGGAACTTTCCTCAATGTAATAAAGGACATATATGACAAACCCACAGCCAACACCATCCTCAATGGTGAAAAATTGAAACCATTTCCACTAAGATCAGGAACAAGACAAGGTTGCCCACTCTCACCACTATTATTCAACATAGTTTTGGAAGTTTTAGCTACAGCAATCAGAGAAAAAAAAGAAATAAAAGGAATCCAAATCGGAAAAAAAGTAAAGCTGTCACTGTTTGCAGATGACATGATACTATACATAGAGGATCCAAAAGATGCTACCAGAAAACTACTAGAGCTAATCAATGAATTTTGTAAAGTAGCAGGATACAAAATTAATGCACAGAAATCTCTGGCATTCTTATACACTAATGATGAAAAATCTGAAAGTGAAATTAAGAAAACACTCCCATTTACCATTGCAACAAAACCCATAAAATATCTAGGAGTAAACCAATCTAAGGAGACAAAAGGCCTGTATGCAGAAAACTATAAGACACTGATGAAAGAAATTAAAGATGATATAAACAGATGGAGAGATATACCATGTTCTTGGATTAGAAGAATCAACATTGTGAAAATGACTATACTACCCAAAGCAATCTACAGATTCAATGCAATCCCTATCAAACTACCACTGACATTTTTCACAGAACTAGAACAAAATATTTCACAATTTGTATGGAAACACAAAAGACCCTGAATAGCCAAAGCAATCTTGAGAAAGAAAAACGGAGCTGGAGGAATCAGGCTCCCTGACTTCAGACTATACTACAAAGCTACAGCAATCAAGACAGTATGGTACTGGCCCAAAAACAGAAATATAGATCAATGGAACAGGATAGAAAGCCCAGAGATAAACCCACGCACATATGGTCACCTTATCTTTGATAAAGGAGGCAAGAATATACAGTGGAGAAAAGACAGCCTCTTCAATAAGTAGTGCTGGGAAAACTGGACAGGTACATGTAAAAGTATGAAATTAGAACACTCCCTAACACCATACACAAAAATAAACTCAAAATGGATTAAAGACCTAAATGTAAGGCCAGACACTATCAAATTCTTAGAGGAAAACATAGGCAGAACACTCTATGACACAAATCACAGCAAGATCCTTTTTGACCCACCTCCTAGGGAAATGGAAAGAAAAAGAAAAATAAACAAATGGGACCTAATGAAACTTAAAAGCTTTTGCACAGCAAAGGAAACCATAAATAAGACCAAAAGACAACCCTCAGAATGGGAGAAAATATTTGCAAATGAAGCAACTGACAGAGGATTCATCTCCAAAATTTACAAGCAGCTCATGCAGCTCAATAACAAAAAAACAAACAACCCAATCCAAAAATGGGCAGAAGACCTAAATAGACATTTCTCCAGAGAAGATATACAGATTGCCAACAAACACATGAAGGAATGCTCAACATCAGTAGGCATTAGAGAAATGCAAATCAAATCTACAATGAGATATCATCTCACACTGGTCAGAATGGCCATCATCATCACAAAATCTAGAAACAATAAATGCTGGAGAGTGTGTGGATAAAAGGGAACCCTCTTGCACTGTTGGTGGGAATGTAAACTGATACAGCCACTATGGAGAACAGTATGGAGGTTCCTTAAAAAACTACAAATAGAACTACCATATGACCCAGCAATCCCACTACTGGGCATATACCCTGAGAAAACCATAATTCAAAAAGAGTCATGTACCAAAATGTTCACTGCAGTTCTATTTACAATAGCCAGGACATGGAAGCAACCTAAGTGTCCATCAACAGATGAATGGATAAAGAAGTTGTGGCACATATATACAATGGAATATTACTCAGCCATGAAAAGAAACGAAATTGAGTTATTTGTAGTGAGGTGGATGGACCTAGAGTCTGTCATACAGAGTGAAGTAAGTCAGAAAGAGAAAAACAAATACCGTATGCTAACACATATATATGGAATCTAAAAAAAAAAAATTATCATGAAGAACCTAGGAGCAAGACATGAATAAAGACACAGACCTACTAGAGAATGGACTTGAGGACATGGGGAGGGGGAAGGGTAAGCTGGGACAAAGTGAGAGAGTGGCATGGACATAGAAACACTACCAAATGTAAAATAGATAGCTAGTGGGAAGCAGTCGCATAGCACAGGGAGATCAGCTTGGTGCTTTGTGACCAGCTAGAAGGGTGGGATAGGGAGGTTGGGAGGGAGGGCGATGAAAGACGGAAGAGATATGGGGATATATATATATATATATATATGTATAATTCATTCACTTTGTTGTAAAGCAGAAAGTAACACACCATTGGAAAGCAATTATACTCCAATAAAAATGTAAAAAAATAAATGTTAAAAAAAAAACGGGTATTAAAATGAGCTTTTACACTCACTACCCTTTTTGCGTGTTTTAGAAACATGTATATTCTCAAATGCTTAGAGAATTTGGAACAACAGTGAAAACACATTTTTATACCTAATCCTATTATTTAAAATCTAGGTTTCTGTAATAAAACCTGTTTTGCACTTATAATGTATTGAAAGTTGTGTCTTGAAACCTGGTCCCTGTGCACGCACAGCAGCCGTTATGAGTGACCTGGTGCAGCCAGCTGCATTGGTAGATAGAATAGAAAGACTCCTATTTTGCCTCTTCCAAGCTTTCCAGGTCTTCACAAACATCAATTTTCCCGTGTCCTGTGCTGAAACCATAAATGCTGCTGGTAGAGATGAATCCCCAAGGAGACGGACTCTGAGATTTATGTTCCGTGGGGACAGCCCTCAGGAACAAGAGCAGGAAGGAGGCAGGACCGGGCAGTGGGAGAAGGTAAAGTGTGATGAAGTTTCAACAGCAGACTCAGGTGACCCTGCAGGGATCTCCTGATGAGCAGAGCTCTTCAAAACTGTCCTGCACTGAGACTAAGGGGCAGATGTCTATACCCCGACACTAACCAGTCACTGGATACAGACCGGTCCCCTCCCATGGAGGGGCTACAGCCCTGGAAGAGGCCGCATCTCCCTTCATGTGAGAGCAAGCCTGGGAGGACTCAGCTGAAGCCATCCCCAGCACTAATGTAAGCAGCTGGGAGAATAAGAGGCCTCCTGAAGGGGAGGGGTTCGGCAGTGCACAACACCCACTGCATGCACCCCTGAGCCACTCGGATGCACTTACTTCACACTTACTTCGTATGTAAGTACACACCACCTGGAAACAGCTCCTCCGTGATTCTGGTTTGTCTCTCTTCCTGGGAAAACTGACAGTGGGAGGGTTACTGGATGAAATACAGCCACCCCGCCACTGCAACTGGTCCTGAGGCTGCAACTGACACTCGTCTCATCTCCCTATCCTACTACATGTTCTAGATTCTCTTCACCCCTAGCATCTCTGCCGGTCTAAGTGGCTTACATGGTAAAGTGACCCAGACACTCCTTCCTGAGTGGATCTGAGCTCCTGGACCCTATGCCCTTCTCTGGCTATGGCTGTTGCACGTGACCATTTATAGTCAAAATTGGGGAACTGAGTATCAAGAGATGAGATGACTCAATGGATCACCTGGGTCCCATATGAATTCTTCCCTATTGTGTAGCAGCTTCTCCATTTCTACTGATGATTAAATTATACCTGTCAGACAGTGACTTCCTTCTTTGCCTTTGACATACATAGCCTAAAGTGACCAGGTAGCAGCTGTAACTTAGAGGTTAAAGGAACTCTTGCTGTAAATCGCATTGGAGGAATTTCCCTTCTGGGAACCAGGGTGTCTGGATCCCCAAAGCCTGGAATTACAGAGATGAGAATGACCAATGTTGGTCCATGTTGCCTGTGTCCTACAGCCCCTTCAGTGCCTAGTCTCTTTCCACCCTTAGCAGGTCCAGCATAGCCTTGGTCAGGTTATGTTATGGTGTGCTCCTAATTATTGGTTAGCAGACAAGAGTGGAGTTGGGAGTAAAACCTAAGGGTTTTCTTACAAGGCAGAGGACTCTGCACCATGTTCAAACAAGAGGGAGTGCTTTAGTGGGAAAGAGTGGGCTTTTTTTTTTTTGCATTGTACCAAGGTTCCAGGGGATAAAAGTTCTTTAGTGCACACACCCAGCTATCCCCATCCAGGTCACAGGGTCCATCCCTTCCCAGCCAGGGCTCTGACCGTGGCATAGCTGACTTGCTGTAGGGCTGACAATTCAAAGTTCTCTGGTGCTCAGCTACCCTTGTAATTAAAGTCTGGGGACTGATCCTCAGCATTTTCTGCTCTCTGGCTGCAGGAGATGACTGTTCTTTCATATGCTTCTGAGAAAACCCTCTGAACTTACAATTTGCCTTAAATTGGTGATTAATCACCCTAACCTTTTCATTATCTTTCTCCATTGTATTGAGTACACTCCGCAAGAGCAACCTAATTCCACTGTCTTTGTAATTACTTCTTCTCCTGAATCTCTGAGATGTTGCACCTGCCAGCTGGCAGATGACCTAGTTTATAAATCCCATTTTAGAGATGACTTTCTGGGACCGGCACCAAGGTCTTAAGTTGAGTTCCCAAGGAAGCAGACTCTGAGATGGAGATTCGCATGCAGGGATTCAACTGGATGTATTCTTGGGAACAATATGTATGGGGGAGAGAGAGAATAGGATCGAGCAGAGGGAAAAATTGAACTGCAATGAAGTTGCAACAGAGGCCCCCAGCTGATACCCTGGGCGATCTCTGGTCTGGAATGGCCTTTCAGAGTTGTTTGAACTGAGGTGAGGGAGAGGGGCCTTTGTTGCTCCTTTATTGACCATGTTGTTTTTGGATATGGGCAGTCCTTGGAGTGGAAACGTAGACTTGTGTGAGGCAGCTCCCTTCAACAAAGGGCAATTCGTGGGGCATGACTTACTGTGAGCCATTGGCAGGCAATAGTCCTAATAGCTGGCAGAATAAAAACCTCAGTTCTGCAGGTGAGGGTGGGGAGAGAAACCTGGGACGTAACTTGGCACTATATGTACCAGTGCAGTTCTGAAATTTTAATAAGATCATGAATGTAGAAGGGCTTTAAATTTGTCAACACTTTATAAATCCAGGTTATTTTCACTACTTCACAATTTTGACACGGGTTGGCCCAAGCACAGGATCAACTGCCATGGTCAGTAGGACAAGATCTCTTTAAGTCAGACTGTTCCATGTTTTAGTCAAGTCATTGGCCTTCCAACAGTCTGTCATCTTATTCCAAGACTACAAATTCTTGGTAGATTTTAGACAAATCTCTCCAGTATCCTGTAAAAATGAGGGGTTCACATTTGACTTCATTTTTTCCATTCAAGATTTTTTCTTTGGTGAGCAGTTTAGAATATGTGAAGGGTTAAATACTAGTATCATGGCAAAGTTGAAACAGAACCATAAGTTTAATATTATTTTAAAGTTAAAATGATTTAACATGACACCAAGCTTGAGTTAACATTCTACATGGTTGTGGAGATATTAGGGTTTAAACAGATGTCAGCAATTTTTTTACAAAACGGAAATTGAGTTCTACAGATGGTGGAGACTGAGGAGTTCAAAGTGTTGTATAAAAAATGTACACTCAAGTAAAAAGTAATCATCTTTATATTTCAAGTTTGAAGACGCCCTTTTGGTGATGAGGATAATTTTCAAGCCGATCAGACAGAAATCTGTTTACCTTTCTCTTCCATATCATACTTTTTTTTTCTCTGCTACAATTTCTGATTATGGAAGGTATTTGTGCAGTAATATAGGACTTCTCTTTTTCCAATTCCCACCCCTATTCTACCTCATTTTTCTATTAGCATAATATTGTTCAGCTTGCCTTATCATATTTTCCATAGCAACAGGCCACGGTGTCATATAAATCTTCTTCTTCCAGATTTTTATTATTTTCCATATGTGGTTGGACTTCTTTTAGAAAGTTGTAATTTTCATGCATTTATTTGATGAAGATGCTCTTACCAGTTGAGGAAAGGTTTTAAGGTTATAAGAAAATATTCAGGTATGTGAGTTTTGTCCATCATCACCAGTTCTTTTAGTTGTATAATTTGTGCTCAAAAGTGCAAAATTTTCCGTAAATGATGAAACAAAATTCTTATTTTTAAATGAGAGAATGTAAAAATACATTATCTACAAAATTATCACTTCCTGTTTTCACCCAAACAGCCAGATATTTTTTCAAATGTACAATCAATTTTTTGTACTTGAAACCCTGACTGCCAGAGTAGTTAGAGAAAATGCATCGCAAAATTTCATTCAAACAGGGAGGAGAATCGTGGACTGGAAAGAGGATGAGGGACCTTCTGCAATGCATTTTGGATAATAGGTGGGATACAGGAGCCCTCCATTCAGATGTAGGTTGGTTTCTAGCCTTGATGCCTAAGACCTCAGGGAAAAGGGTGTTCCAATGACAAACTGCAGACTCTGGAGAATATCTGCCCTAGTTCCAACAAGACGAATACTGAAGAATATCTACTCTACTTCTAAGAAGAGGAATTTGGGATCTGAAAGATCCACACATAAAGACTGCCACTGACTTCCGAATCTTCTTACCCTCAGATACTACAGTTCTCATTTACAGTTGCCCACTGCTATGCCCAGTATCCTCTTTTGAGTAGATTCCAGAAGGACTTTCAGAGTCATGGAGGAGTTGAGGTCATCTTTGGTGAATCCCAGGGGGAACCCTTCTCACTCTACCAGTGTCTATCTGGAGAGTTCTATCACCTTGAGTCTTCTCTCTCTGGCTTGGTGCTGTCTCACTGCCTCTAGAGAATACTGTTGGCTGCTTCCTATCAGTGATCTTCCCTCAACCATGGAAAACAAGTAGCCTTGCTTCCCTCCTCCCATCTTTTGAAAATCACCAGACGTGAATCCTATTCTTCAAAAAGTGAGGACTAGACTCTTTATTGCTAACTGTTCTCCTTTACCATTGTCATCCCAACAATGACACCAGCCACCTTTTATTTACCTCACTCTAGTATCTCTATACCTTATGGTGACCCTACAAAGTTGAGTTTTATCTCAACTTTCTGATGAGAAAAATGAGGCTCAGAAAGATTAAATAACTTGCTCAATGCCACAGAGCTAATAAATGGCAGCACTTAGACTAGATTTTACATGTCTCCCAGCACTACACTGTTCCCCTCATAGCATACTGTCTTCCGAAATAAAGAGGTGATTCTTATCCGTTACAGAGATGGCTGTCATGAAAGGTTGTGAACAAGGTGGCAGGCATTCATCCCAACCATGTTTCTAACATAACCGTAATGTGGCCACATCAGGCCAGGTAGAAAAAGAGGACAGAGTGACTGCAGACCAGTGAAATCAGAGATTTCCAAGGACCTGTGGGGAGAGTAGAATTTCTCAAATAATATCACTGCTGCTAATGTCCCCCAAACCTAGGGCTGTGATTTACCAGACCAATAAGTAAGTTTACCCAAGAACAGACCAGAGTTCTCCTATCTGTCCTGGATGAGTCTCTGGATGGTTGTCAGTCACTTTGGCCTGAAAGATGAAGTGAGATTCCAGAACCTATCAATGTTGCAGCACTATTAATCCTCTTAACAATAGGATTAAAAAATAATAGATCACTAAAATGTCTGGACTTCCTATTTAGATGCCATTAGGACAGAATTAGCTATTAGGATCTATTATTTTTTTCAATCCTATTGTTACTAGGATCAGCAGTGCCTGAACATTGAGAGGTTCTGAAACCTTATTCCACTCAGGTCGCTAAGTGGCAGATATCTGTTCTATATATGAATATCTTACTGCTGCTTTAGCCTTTATATTAAGCCTATTTTGAAAGCATAGCCCAAAGCCATTCGTGCCATTGGCTTCTTTCTCTTTGCTCTTTCTTTGAGTTATGAACTGAGCACATCAATAGCTGCTCTGAAAGCTTTGATGCTTCTTTGGCAATGATTTCAGTCCTGCAGCATTTACCACAGAACTGCAGTGACTGTCTTATGTGGAGAAGCATATTTGTGGTTGATAAAATGCTAGTTCAATGGGGGAAAAAGTGAATTGATTATATTGAGCATTTTTATAACTGTCACTTTTGTACAAGACAAAGAGAATAATTTTGGTTTCTTCATCTATTCCACATATACACTGATTTTAATTACAATCAAACATTATTAAAGGAAATCCAAGTGAAACCAGGGGGAAAATTATAACTATGGTTTAGTACATAGGATTCCATTTGGTCTGGGGTGGAGGGAGTCGGCGGGCACTTTCAAGCTTTTCGATTTGTACAATATTTGATTATGTATACAATTAGTCAAAAGGTATTCTAGGGCTTCCCTGGTGGCGCAGTGGTTGAGAGTCCGCCTGCCCATGCAGGGGACACGGGTTCGTGCCCCGGTCCGGGAAGATCCCACATGCTGCGGAGCAGCTGGGCCCGTGAGCCATGGCCGCTGGGCCTGTGCGTCCGGAGCCTGTGCTCCGCAACGGGAGAGGCCACAACAGTGAGAGGCCCGCGTACCGCAAAAAAAAGAAAAAAAAAAAAAAAGGTATTCTACTCAGTATAATTACCTGGAGAATAATTCATGGTATGTAAGGTACTGCAACCCCCTTCTATAGTTGGAATTCTGAGAAATGAGAATCCCACTGCCCTCTACCTGAAAGCATGGTTTAAGTCTATCATAGCCTATTTTCTTACCCCAAAGATTTTTCTAGGGGAATAAGTTTGCCTTTGTAACTCACCATCCTTCTTCCAAGAGAGGCAGCATGATAGTGGTTATGTTCAGGGACTCAGAGACAAACAAAACTTGTTTCAAATCGAGGCTTAATCACTTAGCAGCCTTATTAGCCTATGTGGCTAGTTGTTTAATCTATCTCAATTTCCGCACCTGTGAATGGGCACCATGTAAAACGAGGATCCTCATTACGTAAAATGAAGATCAAATGCCATACTGAGTACCAAGTTGTTGGCACACAGTAAACAGCAAAAGTTAGTTGACATTATTACCAGGGTCATAAAAGTCCTTAGTGGAACTGTGGGGACAGGTCACACATGTTTGAGGAGGCTCATCTGCCATGTGAGAAGCAGTGTAATGGATGTTAGAAAAGTCCTTAAAGATGTGGAGTCTGCTTCTGGAAACAGTTTCTGCTTCTTCTGAATGACCAAGATGGTTCCAGACCCTCCAAGTCCTGGCAGGACAAATTGAGGCCATGTTCCTTTGACTGACTGTATAAATGATCACTTTCACTTTTACATTATCATTCTTTCTTTCGGGATGATTTATCCTTCTGGGGACTCCTCTAGTGATAATAGCAGCTGCTTTCAAGAAATACTTTTGAAAAATGGAATAATCTTATGAGGTCGGAGGTGGTTGGGGAAGAAGGGGAGACCTGCTTGAGAATGGGATTTGCAGTTGGCTCAGAGCTCTGATATTGCTTCTCTATTAATGAGCTTGTAATTTGATTACTTCATCTAGACCACTGTTTCTCGATGGTTGGTCCTCTGAATCACCTGTGGCAGGGTGCTTGTCAAACATGCTGTTGCCTGAGCCCCACCCCAGACTTTCAAGGTCAAAATCTCTGGGGCTGGAGATAGGCAGTCTGCACATGCAAGTGTGAGAACTTCCAATACAGGCTACAGCAGAAAATATTAATGTCACTACTGACATTATTTCAGCTCCAAGCACTTCTCACTTGGTTTTAAGGAGGGAGAAAGAGATGATTAATACTAACGATTATGTATTCATTCATGGGCTCCGAGACTTCCACTTTCACTTTTCTGTAAAATGGGAGTTAACAAGAGCTACCAAACTCTTTTTAATGTAAGAATGAATAAATGTTTAGTAAGTGTTTGGGGCTCTCTGCGAAAAGGTAGTATAAATATGCCAAGCATTATTATAGGAGAAATATGTAGATGGGCTTGACTTATATATGCCCCAAATTCCCATTTGCCATAATTTAAGAAAATAGGTACCGAAATGGTGCCAGTGGATCTTATAGCTAAGTTACTGTTTTGGCTCTGTAAAGGGAGGGCATGCTTAACCCAAGGGAGCTATAAAGCATCAGCTGAGTATTGATGGAGTTTGGAGTCAAATAGAAGCCTGTTCTGCTGTGAAAACATGCACATGTGTGGAATTGCATTGCTATAATCAGGACACAACCAAATTCACAGATGTGCCCAATTTTCTGTTTCCTCTATATTTTACCAGTTTCACGGCACAGTGACAAATGAGGAAAGCACTAAACTGATTTTGTATAGCATCTCATGGAAGCCGCTCACAAATCTCACTGCGGGGAATGAACCTCACAAATGTTAATAGTTAAGTACTACATCTGTCTAATCCATCTCTGGGATACACTAAGATCTCTGTTACTTTGCATATAGCAAATTGAAGAAACCCCATTTATTCTAAGTCAAGTTTCCAAAAAAAAAAAAAAAAGATTTCCTTAAAAAAAATCCCTCCTCTCCCCAAAGATTTTTCTTCTTCTATTTTTCACATTTTCAAGTGCACACGATGGATAATTAGAAAATGGAATCTGAAAAGAATATCTGACTGAGGCAATCTGAAATGAGGAAAGAGCAGCCCGTTACACGTATCTTTCCCACTATGTATGTTTCTCACCATTTTTAGCTCCTAAAATACCAGGAGGCTCTTAAAACTTTAAAACTCCTCTACCAACATCCAAAAAAAGGAAGGTAGGATTTTCATAGTTTAGAAAAGAGAGAAAACACGTTGTAGTGGACAATCGTTTTCTCTGATCATTAGCATCCACCCTTCTTTTTTTCCTTTGCGGGAAGTCACCTGGCTGCATTAAGTGCCGTCTTAATGTTTTGGCAATTAAGACGTCCCCTCTCCCCAAGCCAACGAGTAAGTGCCTGACTCAAAGTGGACCAATCAGACACGCTCTCCCGAGTTTTGACTCCTCAGCCCAGCATAGCAAGGACAGGGGAGTGCTCACTGCTAGTGGCAGTGCCTTGCCAAGACTGTCCGTTAGTTCCTGCTGCCCAGAACCCCAGGGCTGCCCTGAGTCCTGAACTATTCTCCATATGAATTTTCAGTCTTACCGTCGCTTCTTTAGCTCCTCCATATCTTTCCCACAAATTCCTCTTTTTCTTAACCTAGGCAAGGTTCTTTACTGTTGCTTACAATCAGAGGTGTCAATTAGAATCTTTATCAGCTGGCTTACCTGCGGGAGAAGGCAAAAAAGGAATGCATGCTGGTCAAGGTGCCCACCAGCGGGCTCCTAACGAAAAGCTTTTACTGAAGATATTAGATCTCACTGTTCTGCTCATTTTGGGAATAGTGGCATTTTCACCTGAGCTAAGCTTTACCTATAGTCATGCGATAGATATAATAGATGACAATGTTAGTAAGAGAGGGGAAAGAGAGCCTAGTCAAGAAAGGATGGACTGAGGGACTGGGACGGAGATAATACTGACCAGCGTGAGTGGAAAAAGCTGCATGGTGATGAGATTTGCATTAAGAATGGCTCTCAGATTTGTAGGATCCTGGAGATTCTTTTGGGGATTCCCACCAGACACAAGATCCGTGGCTCGAGAAAGATTGTCCTAAGGTGGGAAAAAGCACTAAGGATACATAACTGGAGAAAGGTTTCCTTTACTGAGTTAAATGGTATTGATAAATCCCTCACTGACTTTTACATATGCCTCAAGAAATTAGAATAAAGTCATAACCTCCCTGCTTAAAATAATAGGTAAGTTAAACTGTGAAGGACCAGTATTTGGTTTACATGCAGGAGAAGGCAAAGCTGTATTACATTAAAGTATGATGCTGAAAGTTAGCAACAGGCCTAGGTAGAAGGATAGGTATAGAGAATGTGATCAAGCTGGTGCTTACTTCTTCAGGTTCCTTCCCACCACTTCAGCCAGGCTCCCTCCCATTCAATCTTACAGAACTAGCGACAATCCCTCCAGTGAGCCATGCTGGTCCCTGCCTTACACAATCGGTCCTTCTGCCTGGAATGCCCTTCACCACCTTGGCTTCTTGGGAATGTCTACTGCTTCACAGCCCCTAGTTCCTATGGCATCTCTGTGCACACTAGAAGCATCCCTCGCTCAAGATACTTCATTTCCCTCTGTCAGAAAATTGTTGAACTATATGGATTTTGCTAAACATTTTTAGAAAATTTTTATTTAAAATATACTCATCTGAAATATCTGTGATATAAATTATGCCCCTGATAGTTGAACAGCACACAACCTGCATATTCATCTTGGTGGTTCTGGATGACAAAATATCCAGAGATGCTCACAAAGAAAGTCTGTCATACAGAGTGAAGTCAGTCAGAAAGAGAGAGACAAATACCGTATGCTAACACATATATATGGAATCTAAGGAAAAAAATGTCATGAAGAACCTAGGGGTAAGACAGGAATAAAGACACAGACCTACTAGAGAATGGACTTGAGGATATGGGGAGGGGGAAGGGTAAGCTGTGACAAAGCGAGAGAGAGGCATGGGCATATATACACTACCAAACGTAAGGTAGATAGCTAGTGGGAAGCAGCCTCATAGCACAGGGAGATCAGCTCGGTGCTTTGTGACCGCCTGGAGGGGTGGGATAGGGAGGGTGGGAGGGAGATGCAAGAGGGAGGAGATATGGAGGTATACGTATATGTATAGCTGATTCACTTTGTTATAAAGCAGAAACTAACACACCATTGTAAAGCAATTACACTCTAATAAAGATGTAAAAAAAAAAAAAAAGAAAAAGAAAAGGCTCAACGGTTACAAACTGCATCTGAGAAGATTTCTCCGTGTGTGTTCCCCCTCTGTCTTGAATGCCGGCTCCATCGGGGCACCTGACACACAGTTCTGTATGTGTGTCACCCCCGCAATAAAGGGGAAACACTTTGAGAGGAGAAACTGCTTCTTATTCACTCCTGTAACTTCAATGACCGGCAAAGTAATGGTAAATGGTAGAGGCCCAGGACATTTTTGTTGAAGAAATGAAAGAAGAAATGTTCATACATGGTACCCAATGTAAGGTTTTGCACATGAATAGCATTTATTGAATTTAAACTCCTGGAAACAAACATTGGTGGTACTGGCAGTTTTACACCACCCACTTTGGATATTGTGTGTTTGTATGTGTTTTGAGATATTAATGATAAAATATTAATTCTAAGTGAGGATATTTTCCTCCTTTAATACTGGCTCTTGCTAGTACGTAACACAGTATAGATGTTCAATAAACATTTGTTAAATGAATAAATGAGTGATCATGAATGAGTCAGTGAGTGAATCATGGCAAAGAAAGTGTCACCATCATTATTCTTTATAGGACAGAAATACTGAGACTTGTTTTCTTAATGAAGTGTGGCACTCAGAGTCGTTGAAAAGTCTATCGGCATCATGATAAATGTTTGAGAAAATCTTTTCCCCTAATAGAAAAGAAAACTATCTCTGCTATTAAGATGTTAGAAGTAGTGATACAGAGAAGGGTAAAAGCCCATAATATTAGGTGCAGAATAAAATGTTGCCCATGAAGTTAAAGAATTTTCCCCTGATTTTTTGAGTGAGATAATGTTCCAGAAAAGAGCACTTGTAAACTAGTACATTGATTAAATGTTTCATTTGGCTTTTATATTGAGACATCAGCAAAAACACTGATTGGCAGACGTAACTTTCACCAGAAGACATCCAAGGCTATAAAAATAGTTGAAAGCAGAAATTTTTGTTTTTAAAAAAGAAAATCAATATCCAGAAACTATTGCTGGATCATCACACCTTCAGAGCCCATTCAATTAAAATAGATGTGAGCCGTGGAGAATCCTCACCATGAACAATCTCATTTTGTTCCATATATGCTACTCACTAGGGCTGCAAAGGAAGCTCAGACAAGAAGGACTGAAAGAAACATGCTTTCTGGTTACCCTGAGATACCTCAAAATGTCTTTAATCATAAGACTCAAACATTCCAGGTTTTACTGGAATTGGTGTAGCATCAGCAGACCCTATGATAGCATATTTGTTAGTATGATCAGGGAGGATTTTTAGTGACAAGGACTTTTCAAAACATTGGCCTTAGGTTTGATGGGGAAGAGCATATCTTCCTCCACTTAGGGTGCACACGAAATGGGTAATGAATGGACATCCGCTCTCTCTGGGGCCAGCGGATATTGCCAGGCTGTTTCATACATTGAATATTAAAGGCATAATACCTGGCCTATGAGATTTCCAAGGACTTAAAAAACAGTTTAAAAGCCGAAATTTCAAAAAAGAAAAAAAAACATTCAAAAACGCAAAAGGGGCAAACTGAAGTCAATAAACACTAAATTAAATGACTCCAAAATGTAATACTATGTCAAATTCATTTAGTGTTAAATTGAAAATTCGTGAAATTTCTATTACACTTGAAAGCAATCTGCGGGCTAGATTTTGTCATTTTGCAAGTGATCAAGAAATCATAGTCAACTGTGGGACTTCCCTGGCAGTCCAGTGGTTAAGACTCTGAGCTTCCACTGCAGGGGGTGCAGGTTTGATCCTGGTCTGGGAACTAAGATCCTTCATGCCGCGAAGTGCGGACAAAAAAAAAAAGAAAAGAAAAGAAATCGTAGTCAATTATAAATTAAGTGTGTTATCCACAGTCCAATAAATTTAAACACAAGAATATGAGCATCAATTTTGTAAAATGTATAAAAATTATGTAATATGGGGTGTGGGTGCATTTCCATATATTTGATATCATGTAGAAGAGAGATTTCCAGGACCTATGGAGGTTGCTCAAACCCACAGTTTATCACTAGTGGTGAAAAAGAACCCGAACCTGCAGCACCTTCTTTCCTTCTCGCACTTCTCTTCCAAGGTCAGCCCACGGAGCAGGAGGCAGAGTGTAAGAGCGCTGGATTTGGAGTCAGACAGCCAGGTTCAAGCTCTAGATGGGGATACCTCCTTTGTTATGTGACCTCGGGGCTGAGGCTCATCACAACAGATGGGCTCCGTCCCCAGAAAAGCAATAAAATGGGACAATATATTAAGTTGTATTGGATGAAACATCCATTTGTAGGGCAAAACAGTTTCCTGTGTTTAGGCCTAATATATGAAAGCATTTTGCAAAGTGTAAATGATCACAGGGATTAAGATTCCGAGGGAAGTAGAAAGTACGGAAAACGGAGGGAGAGAGATCTTGGTGAACGCCTGAATCTACTTGGAATAGCAGGGCGAAGGTTAAAGAACCACAGCACTGTGGCTTCTAAGTTTCTTACACCCAGAGGCAATTCTTTGATCCTTGGTCGGCACCCTCTGTGTCAACAGTGTGTCCCCTGCCCCAACACTCCCCCCAGTTATTACTCAGAGGTCTGTGTAGGACCTTCACGTATCCCCAAAGAAAAGAGATAATGCTTTAACCTCTTGTTCCCCCTGCCCCCAACCTCCCCACCACCCTCCCTCCTTCAAAGCAAAGGGAAAGAACGGGGTGTGTTTGGTGGGGTCAGCAATATATTCTCCCAGGAATTTCCAGTCCTATAAGCTTGCATTTACTTTGTGGGGCTAACAGATTCAGATTTTCCAATAACCTATAAAATTATTTTCACATCCATCTCTGGTAAAACTCCATAACCACTGGCTAGATGATGATTATATATGTGTATGCAGTATACATACTGCCTTGAACAGACTTTCTTCTTTTAGGGCTGCAGCTTGTAGAAACACTGTCTTCTCAGCTTGATTTTATTCGTGAAAGAGAAGAGGCATAGCTGGAAGCTACCAGGCAGAATCCTGAATGAGGAAGAGGCTCCTTCATTCATGGTGAGGACGGTGAGTCCCTTATCTTGTTAGATTCACTTTGTAATTAATTTAAAATAACGATGAAAAGTAAAGAATTGGTAATTTTTAGATAAAAGGCCAGAGGAAGTTTTTCAGTCAGCTGTTTTGCCAGAAGAGGAAGTCTTGAGGGTAAAGCTCCCCCTGCTACACTTTCCTTCCCCACTCCCAAGCCTCTTTCCACTTACAGCTTTTTTGGGGGGGGGGTTAGAGAACTTTCTGGAAGGTTCTAGACATTCTTAGAATCGCCTGACTCCACACTTGGGTTATGGGAGAGGAAAAAGAGAACTGAAAAGGAAAAAAGGGGGGTGGGGAGGAGAAAGGGGAACGAGCTCTCCAGTCTCCTAACACCCACTTGGTTGTGGCTCCTGGCGGCTAAGGGTCCCCGGTGAGTAGTTCCTGAGGCAAGACTGTGACCACCCTGCTACAGATTAATTCTTTCCTTCTAGAAAGTTGGGCTTCGGTACACTTAATGAGGGAGAAATAGGATGTGATTTTTTTTTTTTTTTCCTGCAGAATCACTCCAGTGTGATCTGCAGAGTGATTAGCGTAGCTCAGCCTCAGTTGGGATATTATGGCTTAAATTATTCCTATTAGTTTCCAGCTGACCTTGGAACACAAACATTACATCTGATTTCAATGAAATTTTAGACTTTGTTGTTCTCAGTCAACTAATGAAACAGTTGAACCTTCCCATGACTTGTGGTAATTAGAATAAAGGGTAAGTATTATTACGAATAATGCAAACCGATTTACAAGATGGCAAAGTGATATTCTGGAAGTTGTAGACGAAGACACTAAAAATGTGAACTGAACGCAGGCTAAAAATGCAGTGCCATGCAGAAGGTTGATGCGTTCCTGCCAAAATACAACCCCACCTGGCAGCATTACTTTTGTACAGTGAGTTTTGGCCCAGCTGACTGGTTACAAGAAACATTATGTTAACAGGAAAAGCCACTTTAAAAGTCTGTTTGATGCTTAAGGCTCTCCAGTACACTCTAAACGTTTAAACCGATACTCCAAACTGATTAAAGCATTTATGGAAAATAAAAGTGTTTTGCCACCGGGGGAAAAGATGAGGGATCTTGGTTGTTGTTGCTTGTTTGGTTGGTTTTACTGAGGTGTAGAACAGAAACCCCAAATTTGACAGATTTCCCAGTTCTAATTTACTTTTAAAAGTTTAAAAGTTTATGCCATCCCAAACAATTTACCCAAACTCAATGGATTTTCAAATCAAATATAATGACCCTCCTGCGCTAGGAGAGGGATGGTGTCCTCTTCCTGGTTATATTCTTAGTGTTGACTATAGTGCTTGGCACACAGCAGATGCTAAATAAAGGAATAATGCAAAGTAATCACCTAAAATGTGGGGACTCAGCCTCATCACTCACTTAGGAGCGCGCCGGCGTCATGTAAGTAGACTTTTCACAGACATTTCAGCAGTGCTGTTTCTGATGAGTGTCACGTTTCAACTTCCTGCCCCCTACACCCCATATGCCCAGTGAAGTCCTCTTCACCCTTCAAATCCCTTTCTCTGAAGAATCCCAGACCGGTGATGCCCAAGACTTGAAGCCAGCCAGTCTGGGTTTGATTTCTGGCTCTGCCACTCACAAAAGACCTTGAAAGTGACTTGACTATTTTTTGCCTCAGTTTCTCCATATGTAAAGTGGGGTTTTGTGAGGATTAATGTGCGTCATATCATGATTATTCAGCAAATGTCAGCTCTTAGTGCCTTGGGTTACTTGCCACACTGTATTGCAATTATCTGTTTACTTATATTGCCTTCACTCGATTACAGCTCATCCAGTGTAGGATTTCTGTCTTTCTATCTTTGTGCTCACCAAGTTTACAAAGCACAGGCTCTAAACTTGGTAAGTAAGCAATAAATGTTTGCAGATTTGAATAAACTAAACTCAACCCATTCCCTGGAAGGGCGGTGAGGCCAAATTCTCTCTTATTCTTTAGGGAAATCCTTTCAGATGGAGAAGATCATTTGGATTAGAAACCTGTAAATTCCACTTCCTGTGACTCACCTTGCTGGGAATGAAGTAGAGACACCTAATCGTCACCAAGAATCTTGAATAACAACAACATTTCACTTTGGCCAAGTTTCCCTTCAGGGACATACAAATTAACTTCTGTGATTTTGCCTTTAAGAAATGTGTTCCTTTCCTTGTTATTATTTTGAGCAAATTCACATCATTCTTACTGCATTTCAATTTCTGAATGAAAGTCACCTCCTTCCCAGCTTGCACAGCTAGGGTTGGGGGAGAGGAGAGGTTTCGGGTATACCACTTTCTTCCAAAACTATCATTGATTAGAAGAATCTGTTTTTTCCCCAACTTTTAACCACATTAAAAATTTTTGTACAAAGCTTTTCCCCAGTTTCTGTTCAGAGTGATGTCATTCCCCAAGATCCTAAGTATTCAAAGGAATATCATAATAAAAAAATGCACTTTCAGGCCACAAAATACAGCACAAAACTGAAGCTATTTTGTTGTTTCCAGAAAAATAATTGCTTATATACTGAACACTTGGTGTTAAGCTCTAGTATTAGGTTAAAAAATGCAGATGTATTTATAGAAAAATATCAAAGAAATACAAATAAAGCTGTTACTTGCACAGGACAAAAATTGTGACAGTGTTTAAGTAAATGACTAAGGGCTCAACAAACCCTGGGTTGGAGAATGTTCCTGACATTTCTCAACTCTTCTGTGAGAAACAGAGGCATGTCACACCCTGGAGCAAGGATTTCCACACCAGTCTCTCCTTTGTACTCCTTCCAGCATCATCCTAGGGAAACACAGTGGTCACACCACAAATTGTCCATCACCATGGCTGTCTTCATACAATAAGAAATCGAGAGATGGGTCCCTAGCACAGGATTAGATTAGCCTTTCTCTCTCTGCTGCAGCAGGGGACCTTCAGTCTCTTAACAGCCTCATGCAATAGTGTCTTCTCTCGGCTGAGAGGATCCAAGGTCCTAGTTGATGGTGGGTTGCTGTTGTTGTTGTTGTTTTTCCTATTATGGAAATGAACCACTGAGTTGCCCTCATTAAAAGCAGTTTGTCATTTAACCATCAGGGAATTACAGACGAAAGGTGTCTCTTAGGTCCTTGGATCCAGTGCCTGGTAACGCGGAATCCTCCCACTTCCTGCACTGTCGTTTCCAGCTCTCTGTCCCCTCCAGTTTCCGTATCCTGAGGACTTCCCTCTAAAGCACTGCTATACCAATGGATGGCATCACTTGTAAAAAAGGTGCTCTTGACCATCTAAATAATCATTCTCATAGGTAGTTACAAATCTTGATGCCCTGTGGTGAAATATGCCTTTTGCGGCTCCCCACGCTTACTCAGCACAAACAATCATGAGTGAGTACTTCATTCACACCAGCCCCTGAGGCCAGGCTAGGGGATAGGACACTGAGGAGGACCCAGCTCCTGAGTGGCTAGGCCTCTACACAATGAGCTTTTTTTTTTTTTTTTTTTTAATTTATTTATTTTATTTATTTTTGGCTACGTTGGGTCTTTGTTGCTGAGCGGGCTTTCTCTAGTTGCGTTGAGCAGGGGCTACTCTTCATTGTGGTGCGCGGGCTTCTCATTGTCGTGGCTTCTCTTTTTTTTTTTTTTTTTTTTTTT
>NW_021703772.1:35714536-35723547 GCF_005190385.1 Monodon monoceros | reverse complement strand
TTGTCGTGGCTTCTCTTTTTTTTTTTTTTTTTTTTTTTTGGCGGTACGCGGGCCTCTCACTGCTGTGGCCTCTCCCATTGTGGAGCACAGGCTCCGGAAGCGCAGGCTCAGCGGCCATGGCTCACGGGCCCAGCCGCTCAGCGGCATGTGGGATCCTCCTGGACCAGGGCACGAACCCGTGTCCCCTGCATCGGCAGGCGGACTCTCAACCACTGTGCCACCAGGGAAGCCCTGTCGTGGCTTCTCTTGTTGCAGAGCACGGGTTCTAGGCATGCAGGCTTCAGTAGCTGTGGCACGTGGGCTCAGTAGTTGTGGCTCGTGGGCTCTAGAGCACAGGCTCAGCAGTTGTGGCACACGGGCTTAGTTGCTCCGAGGTATGTGGGATCTTCCCGGACCAGGGATCGAACCCGTGTCCCCTGTGTTGGCAGGCGGATTCTTAACCACTGTGCCACCAGGGAAGCCCCAATGAGCTATTTTTACGTTGTCTTCTCTTGCCAACTTCCTACTGTTCTTGAATTCTTCTCAGGTCCAGCCCTAGACCTCGTTGGGAAATAGGGGCCAACTGTGTGCTGGGAAACTGTTTCCTCTCCCAGCTCCTCCTCGGGCATCCAGTGCCCCACACAAGCTCCCTGCAGACCACCACACAGGGTAGTCTCCAGCCTACCCCCAGCCCTGCCCTTGAGTGACTGAGAGCAATTATTTCTAGGTGACAATACATTTAATCTGCATTTGAGCTTTCCCTCTGCTTGTGAAAAGAAACATTTTATGTTCTATTAGAGAAAAGAGGATTTTCCAAAAGTGCAAAATCATAGTCCACATTTTATCCACACAAAAGTCTAACCTGAGGGGGCAGAATGGAAAAATTATGTGATTAGGGTCAGACCCAATTCTGACGCTAACTCCTTGGATGACCCTGGGCAAGAAACTTAATCTTTGCAAGGCTTCCCTGGCTCATCTTATGAAGCAGGGCTGCTATTCCTTGGCCATCCCACTTGGGTTGACATAACATTTAAACTCCCATTGAGGGGTTCCAATGAGATGACATTCCTGAAAGTGCTTCGTGACTGCCACGTGCTATGCAAAGTCAGCAACTCCATTGCATAGTGGCGTCTGGATCAGAGGGCACCTTATCCTTGCAGAACCCCACTCTGCTGTGTACCTATCAGGTGGCCCTTTGTCCTTTGCATTCCCTCCCTCACTCACATGGCGAGGCCCTGGAGAACCCCTATAAACTTTAGGAGCAAAAGCAGAGTCCACTCACCTCCTCCCCAGTCGAAAGCATGGACTGCCTTGCTCCATCCACGTGCCCATTCTGGTGCTCAGGCTGCAAGTGTCAGCTTCACCAGGTCCTAGAACAGTGGAAGTAAGACCACTCTTCTGCTGGGGTTCTGACACTGGGTCTGTGGTTCCAGAGCTCCAGGACAGGTTTTAGGGGCTTGATAAACCTCTTGAAGTGGCTCGCAAAATTAGATACATGTTTTTTGGAGAAAATATCCATAACTCTCATCAGATTTTCAGAAGGGCCCTTGGCCCAAAAATGTGCCCAAATTCACTGCCCTAAGATAGCGTTTTAAAATTATTGCAGTGACATGGATCAGGTTGCCTCATAGCTAGGTAGGAGAAGCATGGATAGAATTAAAGTCTTATGTATTATTTTTAGTTGATAGGTTGCCACTTTATGAAAAAGATTCTCAGATCCTTCATTTGGGGGGAACCCCATGAAGGGGTTCCAATGAGACATTAATGAAAATGCTCCACGAATTGCCAAGCACTACACAAAGTTTTATCATACTTACCCTGCCTTCGACTTTTCTCACTCTTATCTCTACATCCTCCATTGTTCCACCATTTATATTCTTTTCTATAATCAGAATAACATATTTTGTGCTTGTGCATAGAATGACTAGAAAAATTGAAAATCAATATATAACATATATTATGGTGATGCACATAATCATATATAATTTTTAATATATACATACACATATAAACATAATATATACATAAACATATAAATAGAATATATGCATAACATAAATATAATATATATGTACATATATAAACATATATACCCTTTTATAATTTTTGTAGCTTTCTTAACTGTTTTCTCTGTTTCTTGATTTCCATTTTTTTCTACTGTCCATATTAATATTAATGTTTTGTACTACTAGAATGTATTCTCTAGTGTCGTCTGATCCTGAATAAGGCAAGGCTTTTATTTGTGCGATACTGTGATTTATAAGAAATATATATATTTGGTCATTCAGATGACCAAAACATTTCTCATATATATGCAGTCTTCATCCACAGTTCCTGACTCACAGCTCCCAAAACCCTTGGAATTTTAACCCACCCCAGGGTGGGGGCTGGTTGCCAGGAGAACCAACCAAGTGATTAGAAGGTTGGAACTTTCCGTTCCACCCCCTGATTTCCTGGGAGGGGAGAGGACCTGAGGTTGAATCAATTGCCATTGGTCATGATTTAGTCAATCATGACTATGTACTAAAGCCTTCATAAAAACCCAAAGGACAGCTCTTTGGCCCTTTGTCAGAGAGCTTCCATGTGCCACCATCCAGGCCCTGCACCCCACAAAGACAGAAGCTCCTTTCTTTAGGACCTTACCCTATGCATCTCTTCATCTGGCTGTTGATTCATATCCTTTGATATCCTTTTATAATAAGTTGGTAATCTACCGAGTAAACGGGTTTCCCTGAGTTCTGTGAGCCATTCTAGCAAATTAATCAGACCTGAGGAGGGGGTCATGGGAACTCTGACTTACAGTCAGTCAGCCAGAAGTACCGGTAACCTGGACTTGCGGTTGGTGTCCTGAGTTGGAGGGGGTCATTGGCACCTCCAGTCTGTAGTTCGTTGGTCAACCTGGGCTTGTGACTGGCACCTGAAGCGGAGGGAAGTCTTGTGGGACTGAACCCTTTACCTGTGGAATCTGATTCTGTCTCCAGGTAGATAGTATTAGAATTGGGTTGAATTCTCGGACACCCGCTGCTGGCCTCAGAGAATTGTTTGCTGCTGTGGGGAAGCCTCCACACACACAGGTTAGAATTGGGTCCAAGAACCCTTTGCAATTTATTTGTTTTTGTCCAGAACAATCCCTCAGGAGAGAGGGAGGGAGTTGTCCAATATTTGAGCCCTGACAGTTCTTCCATATCACAGAACGCTTTCTCAAATATTTTGCTGAACGCTATAGTTTAAGCAACTGATCTACTTTTATGTACATGGTACACGTAGTTTGGAGATCTCCTTTTATTCAAGAGTATAAAGAAGGTTTTCAGCAAGAGTGAATGAGTAATATATTTTCTAAGTTCCTACATGTCCTCACATTGCATTAAGAGTTTGGTTGTGGGAATAGAATGCTAGACAATTATTCCTTTTTTTTTATAATTTTGAAGGCATTGCTTCATTGTCATCTAGCACACAGTGCTGATGGTGGAAATCCTGTTGTCTCTCACTCCTTTGTAGGTAACAGAGTAGTCATGGGTCCCACCCACCGAGTATTTCCGGTGTTTGTCCTGTGGTAAGGTTGCCCTTCTTGGCCTCCTTGAATTTGAATGGGATCATGTGACTAATTCTTGCCACTGAGTTGTGAGTGGAGAGATGTGTGTCAGTCCCAAGCCAGAGCATTTATTTTAGAACTCACCTCTGGAACTCACCCTCCCCCTGACCCCTGGCCATGGCAAATGACAGTGTTCATGTAAAGGAACCATCAACCTAGGTCCCAGAGTGAAGATGGTGATGACCCAGGAGCACAGCCTCTTCATATCTGTTGTATATTCCAGAGATGCTCAACGTCTCTTGTGCTTCTTTCCCAGCTCCCCAAACCCTCACTACAAAGCTCTGGGCACAAATCACATGCTTACTCGGGAGTATAATATTCTGGCTTTAGCTTAAGGACAAAAGTTTTCATTGCCAGCCACTTGACGGTGGGAGTGGGATAGGGATGCTCTTTAAAGGATTAACCTGGCAACTGGCCCACACTGCCCTTTGAATTTAGTGATTTTGAACTTGGTGATTTCTGGGATTCCTGAGGATGTCCCTTGCTTACTTCTGGTATCCTGGGCTGTGGTTTCCTCTGCTCTTTCTCTGTCTATTCTGATCACATATGTTTTCAGTATTCTAGGAATTCTTCAACATTTTTGACTGACAGATGGTTCCCAGCATTGTTCTGCTTTTATTAAAAAACAAAACAAAACAAAACAAAAACCTTGTACTGTCATTTCAAAGGGATCTTTGGAGGAAAGGGGAAGTAGATTTCTGTGCTCAGTCTGCCATTTATAATTGGAAGGTAAATGTCCACTTTTTTAAACAAGGCTTTTTCTTAAGAAAAAAGTCACACTGACTCTGAGTTGCGTAAGTAAAAGGGCAATATATGAGAGCCTTAAGAATATAAGCCATCTCCTTCTGGGACCTTAATAAACAATTGTACTTAAATTTTAGAAGCACAACTTAGAAGGACATGGAAAGGTTAAAGAGGCCTAAAAGGATGTAATAAAGATAATTCAAGGCTTGGGTAATAGGGTATTAGAGGAGAAGTAAATGGAATTAGGACGATTTATTTTACCCAAATAAAATTTCAGTGTCCTAATATAGCAATGCATAAAGTGCTAATGCACAGATCAAATTTTCTGTACCTCTACTAAGGCCAAAGTAAGTAGAAACTGACTTTAACAACACAAAAAGAGCTTTAGGTGAAAAATACAAAAAGAGCTTTCTCCATGTAGCAGGAGCAGTGGAAGACCTAAGGAAGGTACAAGAACCAGTTCTCCAATCCTTAGAAAACATTTGTGAGGTATGGTTCATTTTGCAGATCTGTCTGAAGATAGGAGCCTGCATTAGACTCTGTCCCTATGGCACCATGGTTGTCTGTGAGATGAAATTGTGGTGAGTTTTTGGCATATGGAAATAGATCATGGGACTGTTGATAAAAGCTGTAAGCAAGCATGTCTTTCATCATCCTTGTGACATGACGTAATTCATGAGAAGCTCGAAATAGTATTGTGTTGTGTTGGAGTATTTTTGCCAACTGTTAAAAAGCTCATATTTAACTTTTCCATTATGAACTTGAGCCTTCTTTGGAAGTTGTCTTTTTCCCATAAAGTCTTCCCAGATAATGTTTTCCCAGCAAAATTTGACCGGACAGCCTGACACATACCCTTGCTAGTAATAAACCCAAAGCTGCTTATTGTCCTTTATTTAATTATCTCTAGTGGTACAGTTTTTTTTCCCCTTATTCATTATTTTGATAGACTTGCCAACACAGAAAAGCAGAAGAAAAAAATGGTTTTTAGTAAGGACTATTTACTTTGGCCAGATAAGATTTCAGATTGTCCTAATATAGTAAGGTTTCAAGTGCATGAAGTGCTAATGTGCAGATTAGATTTTCTGTATCTCCACTATGGCCAAAATAAGTAGAAACTGACTTTGCAGGAAAAGAAAAAAAGATGGAGGTAAAAAAATCAAAAAGACTTTCTGAATGTTAGGGTTTTTAACTTTGGCAATGAAATATCCAAGAAAGAGACAGAAACTAGTTCTCCGATTCTTAAAAAAGTTGTGAGGGATGGTCTAGTCATAAAACCTGTCAGTATTTCAATGATAGAGATTGTTTTCAAATTTCTATGTGTCAGGGAGTCCTGGTTCTGTCTTTGTAACCCTGGGACTGTCATGAGGGTCTTGCAAATTAGAAGTAAGTCCCAGAGTTAACTCGCTGATTTAGAGGGGTTCAAAGTTTGCTTGGGAGGTCGCAGATTTGCCTTCTTTGGCTAGGTATAGGAAAGCACTTCAGTTTTATCTAAGTGCCCACGACTTGGGTTTATCCAGAGGCATAGAAACCAAAAGGTCACAAGACTTCATTCATTCACTCATTCATTTATTCTCCTATTCAGTTAAGCATTAATCAAATGGATAACACTGAGTTGGAGTTGAGAGCAAGAGAATGCAAGATACAGATATTCACAGTTGTCACAAGGGCACAGTAGTGACACCAAGATACCAGAAGACACAAAGAACAAAGGTCATTTAATGCCAGGAAAAGACATGAGAGTTTCACTATCTTAAGACAGCCACTGACTGCCAGCGAAACCAGTTGATAAAGTAAGGATCCTTTGGGGTCCTTCAAAAAGCTCTCTTTGCCATTTTCAAGATTTAACCGCTAGCCCCATGCCACTGTTCTGGAGTCTGGCTCTAGGACTGTCAGACCACTAGGTGCAAGTAACTGATAAGCAATTTAGCACCTTGCCAAACAGGGTCTGCTGTGTGGGTCACCAGTATCAGCCTGCTTTAGGGGCTTGTTGGAAATGCAGAATCTTGGGCCTTTTCCCAAACCTACTGAGTCAGGTAGTTTAACAAGATCCTCAGGAGATTCACTTGCACAAGGCAGTTTGAGAGGCATTGCCCCAATACATTTCTAAATACCTACAGGGAAAATGAGTGAACTTAAGATAAATTACCTGGGGTCAGTTCCCTAGCTGACCTCCACTCCCTCCCCAGCGGGACTAGCCTCTCAAGTCTGCTGGATGTTCCTTGTACTTGAGGAGTGTACGATCTTTTTTTTTTTTTCTTTTTTTCTTAAATAGCCCTTTCTTCTCCAGGATGAACTGCTCTCATCCCTTGATCATTCAGAAAATATTCACCAAGTTCCTACTAAGTGTCAGGCCCTGTGATGGGTCCTGGGTGAACAAGAGTGGACACGAAAAGCACAGTCTTTGCTCTCAGAGATGAGCTTCTATTTTAGTCGCAAAGACAGACATTAAAGAAGTAGATGGCTAGGCAGTGAGATTTAGCAATTACTATAATCTCTGTTTTTCAGATGAAGAAACTGAGACTTGGCCTAAGTAAATTGTTCCAGGTCATACATATCTCTGTGGGGTAGATGGACAGGTATTTTATTGTACAATCTTGTGAAGGAGAAAAGACCTGCCAAAAATAACCCAGTGACAAGGTTACTGATTAAGAAACAAACATATGATTAAGTGTTAACATGAGAAACATAGAAAATAGCACACTGGAAGTTCAATGGAAAGTATAAGCTTATAGGTATAAGCTGACACAGGTGAGAAAGTTCTTTCTGAATAATTGGAACTCAATTCAGGTTCTAAAGCAGTGGTTCTAACTTGAGCATGCGCCAGAATCATCTGGAGGGATGGTTGATCCCTCCTCTGGAGTTTTTATTCAGTAAATCTAGGGTGGGTCCTGATAATTTGCATTTATGACAAGTTCTTCCTCCCATTTCTACCTGCTGTACTGCTGCTGCCAGTCCCGGGACCATTCTGAGAATCTCTGTTTTAAAGCAGTAGTTTTCAAATAGGGGTAGGGGAAGTTAACACTGTCCCCCAGGAGGACATTTGGCAGTGTCTGCAAACAGTTTTAGTTGTTAAACTGGGTGCTGCCTCTGGTATCCAGTCAGCAGAGGCCAGGGATGCTGCTAAACATCCCCCAATGCAAAGGACTGCCTCCACAACAAAGAATTATCTGGCCCCAAATGTCAGTGGTGCTGAGGTTGAGAAATCTTGCTCTACAGCTCACCCCTGGCTGTCCATTAGAAACACCTGGGAAGACTTTAAATACCCTGATGCCCAGGCTGTACCCCAGATCCATGAAATCAAAATCTCTGGGATTGGGACGTAGGTGACAGGATTTTTAAAGCTCTTCGGCTGATTTTAATGTACAGCCAAGGAGGAAGAGAACTCTTCCAAAGGATGGGAAATATGTCAACGGTCGAAAAGTGTGTTGGTTAATATGTTTGCTCCCAGATTTATTTTCCATTTTTCTTTATCTTATGCAGGTTCCCAGGAAGCTGTCCAGGAACGATGTTACCCAGGCCCCCTTGCCCTCTGGCTCCTGGGTGTATTCAGCCAACAAGGGGTACCACCTGGACATTGCAGGTGGGAAGAGACAGCTAGTGGGTTATTTGTTTTCCCCTTCCCTCTGTGTGTTGTCACAGTTCTGACAGTAGTTCTGTTCTGCTATGGTCTCACTCTTTTGGGGTGGCTGCCTTTCCATGGTGTTAGCTCTCAACCTGGTTCTGGCCACCCCTCATCCTCCCTTGTTCCTTCAGGCCTGGGGTAGCAAAGCTTGCTGACGTTGCCAGTTAACGCCGGGGTGCTTCAATATTCATTACCGGTTCCCTCAACTCTGCACACATCTCTGTAATAATCCCTTCATTAAAAATTTGCTTCAAAATTCCAGGTGAGTATGCTGTTTCCTGCCAGACAGGAATGGCTTCACAAGCATACAACCCAGGCAGTCACGTCTGACCCCGCGCTCAGGAAGCCCCCATACCTGGCTTCATGCACTGCTGCATTCTGTCTTGGAATTCCTAATACTTTTTTTTTTTTTTTTTTTGGCGGTACGCGGGCCTCTCACTGTTGTGGCCTCTCCCGTTGCGGAGCACAGGCTCCGGACGCGCAGGCTCAGCGGCCATGGCTCACAGGCCCAGCCGCTCCACGGCATGTGGGATCTTCCCGGACAGGGGCACGAACCCGTGTCCCCTGCCTCGGCAGGCATACTCTCAACCACTGTGCCACCAGGGAAGCCCCCTAATACTTTTGAAGAAGAGGCTCTGCATTTTCTTTTTTTTACTGGGCCTGATGAATTATATATTGATCCTGCTGCCAAGACTCTGGCTGATATACAGTTATTCTTGAGAGGAAGGAAATGACATGAGCACGACCTGGAGTTAAAAGGGCACTTGCTGTATTTGGGGAACAATAAGATGTGGCCATTTCCAACTTGGCAGGAAAGGATAATCCATCATCACATCTAGAGCAGTCTCCTGGTGATCTGGAAGAAGTCGATGGACTGAGTCTTCCACAAGATAGCAACTCCTGCTGTAGCGTGTGCCCAGTGGATCTGAGCTTAGGTTGTGGTGAGACCCGTTTAAGAGTAACTGATCTGATGATGGACACTTAGGTTGCTTCCATGTCCTGGCTATTGTAAATAGAGCTGCAATGAACATTTTGGTACATGACTCTTTTTGAATTATGGTTTTCTCAGGGTAT
>NW_021703772.1:35551773-35714136 GCF_005190385.1 Monodon monoceros | reverse complement strand
AATGGACTTGAGGATATGGGGAGGGGGAAGGGTAAGCTGTGACAAAGTGAGAGAGTGGCATGGACATATATACACTACCAAACGTAAAATAGATAGCTAGTGGGAAGCAGCCACATAGCACAGGGAGATCAGCTCGGTGCTTTGTGACCACCTAGAGGGGTGGGATAGGGAGGGTGGGAGGGAGGGAGATGCAAGAGGGAAGAGATATGGGAACATATGTATATGTATAACTGATTCACTTTGTTATAAAGCAGAAACTAACACACCATTGTAAAGCAATTATACTCCAATAAAGATGTTTAAAAAAAAAAGAGTAACTGATCTTCCACACTCCAGTTCTTGATATGCCTAGAACCTTCTGACAGTCACACTCTAGATATGAATGTGTGCACTTTCCAAGAAAAAATATGTTCACATGCATTTAGCTCATTTTATTTTCACAATATGCCATTTAGCACAGTAGTTCTGGAGTAACATAAATTTTAACAGACATTTTTAATTGAAATATACATAGAGGAAAGTACTTAAATCATAAAGCTGTGGCTCAATTAATTTTCACAAAGTGAACACATCTGGTTCTCTGATAAAGAAAGAGCATTATCAGCTGTCCTGAAAGTCCCCTGTGCCAATCTCCTCTCCAAAGGTAACAACTGACACCACCGGGAAGTGTTGCCTACTTTATGGAAAAAGAATCATACAGTATGAGTTACTTTGGGTTTTGCTTCTGTTACTCAGTATTGTTATGTTGACTTACATTGTACGCATCCGTGGTTTCTTCATTCTCTTGGCTGCACAGTAATCCACCGTAAAAATATTTCAGTGTATTCACCCATTCTAGTATTTATGGACATTTGGGTTCTCAGGTTTTTGTATTATGAATAATGTTGCCGTGAACCTTCTTGTCATGTCTTTTGGTGCACATGTATGCATTTCTTCAGAGTATGTATTTAGGAGTGCAATTGCTATATTGATATGAGATCTTTCAGCTTTGGTAGACATTGCCAAACAACCTTCCAAAGTGGTTGTATCAGTTTATGTTGCTACCACCACCAGATGGAACTTCTAGTTGTTTCACATCTTCAGCAAAACTCCATGTCATCTTTTTTCATTTTAATCATTCTGATCGGTTCATAGTGATTTCTCATTGTGACTTGAATTTAATCTTATCGTGAATTTGCATTCATTCCCCTGATAACTAATGTGGTCAAGCACCTTTTCATATATTAATTGTCCATTTGAGTATCTTCTTTTGTGCAAAGCCTGTTGAAGTTCCCACCTATTTTATTAGGTTGATAACTTTTTCCACTTGATTTGTTTTTATATTCTGCATGCAAGTTTTTTGTTGTTTCTATGAATCCAAAAAATATCTTGCCCCCATCTGTGGTCTTTCTCACTCTTTTCATGGTATCTCTTGACAAAAGGAATTCTTAATTTTAGTGTAGTTCAATTTAGGATCTTTTCCTTTATGGTTAGTGCTTTTTTGTGTCCTATTTCAGAAACCTTTGTCCCATATCCATGAAGATGTCTTCTAGTCTCCTACATTGCCTTCTAGAAGATTTATTGTTTTACCTTTCACATTTAGATGAATAACCAAAACATTTAATTTTGTGAATGGTGAAAGGTCGATGTCTAGGTTTATTTCTTTCCACATGAATAAACAAATGAGCTATGATCTTTTATTTAAAAAAACATCCTTTTCCTATTGTTCTCTAGTGCCACTTTTATAAATCCAGTGTCCATACCTGACTGGTTTTAGTATTATGGTAATTTGGGGCTCATAGATAAGTTGTATAGAATTACTATTAGTTATTTCTTAAATGTTTGGTAGAATTCACTAATATTCTGGACCTGAAGTTTGGAGATACCCCCCGCCCGCCTTTAGGAAGTTTTCTAACTACACTTTTGATTTATTTAATAGATATAGTATTCTTCAGGTATCTCTGTCTTCTTGAGTGAGCTCTGATAATTTGTGCCTTTCAGGAATTTGTCTATTTCATGTAATTTGTACTTATTGGCAACTCTTAGTTTTGTTAATCTTTTCTATTGTTTTCCTATTGTCTATTTTATTTATTTGTATTCTAATCTTTATTATTTCCTTCCTTCTACTAAGTTTGGGCTTAGTTCTTCTTTTTCTAGTTCCTTGAGGTGTGATGTTAGGTTGTCTGTTTGAGATCTCTTTTTTTTCTTGAGGTATGCATTTATTGCTAAAAACCTCCCCCCTAGAGGGAAGTTTGTTGCATCCTATAATTTTGGAATGTTGTTTCCATTTTCGTTTGTCTCAAGATATTTTTTAAATTTCCTTTATGATCTCTTCTTTGATCCATTGGTTGTTAAGGAGAGCGTTGTTTAATTTCCATGTTTTTGTGAATTTTCCAGCTTTCCTCTTATTATAGTTTCTAGTTTCATACCATTGTGGTTGGAAAAAAATACTAAATATAATTTCTATCTTTTGAGTTTGTTTTGTGAGTTTGTTTTGTGACTTTTGAGACTTGTTTTGTGATCTAACATACAATCTATCCTACAAAATATTTCATGTGCCCTTGAGAAAAACATGTACTCAGCTGTTGTTGGATGGTCAACAGTGTTGTTCAAATGTGCTATTTCCTTATTGAGTCTCTGTCTGGATGGTCTATCCATTGTTGAGAGTGGAGAATTAAAGTCCTCAATGATTATTATATTGCCATTTATTTCTCCTTTTAGTTCTGTTAGTATTTGCTTTATGTATTTAGGTGCTCCAATGTCAAATGCATAAATGTTTGCAATTGTTGTATCTTCTTAATGAATATACCTCTTTAACATTGTTTAATAACCATCTTTGTCTCTTTGATCATTTTTAACTTAAAGACTATTTTGTCTGATATAAGTACTATAGTTACCCTGCTCTCTTTTGGCTAATATTTGCTTAAAATAGTTTTTTTCATCCCTTCACTCTCAGTCTACATGTGTCCTTAAAGCTAAAGTGAGTCTCTTGTAAGCAGCATATAGATGGGTTTTGTTTTTTTCTCCATTCAGCCATTTTATGTCTTTTGATTGGAGAATTTAATCCATTTAATCCAAGTAATTATTGACAAGTAAGGACTTACTATTGCCATTTTGTTAATTGTTTTCTGATTGTTTTGTAGACTCTCTGTTTCTTGCTTCCTCTCTTATTCCCTTCCTTTGTGATCTGATGACTTTTTGTGGTGGCATGCTTTGACTCCTTTACTTTTGTGTACTTTTTTTTTTTTTTGCGGTACGCGGGCCTCCCTTTGTGGTTACAATAAGGTTTACATAAAATATCGTATATTTATAACATCTTATTTTAAGCTGATAACAACTGGCCCCTGGTAACTACTATTCTACTTTCTGTCTCAATAAATTTGACTACTCTGGGTATCTCAAATAAGTGGAATTATACAGTATTTGTCCTTTTGTGTCTGGTTTATCTCAACAGCATGTCTTCAAGGCTTATCCATGTTGTTGCATGTGTCAGAATTTAATTCCTTTTAAAGGCTGAATAATATTCTATTGCACGTGTATATTGTATTTTGTTTATCCTTTCATCTGTCCATGAAAGACATTTGGGTTGTTTCTACCTTTTAGCTATTGTGAATAATGCTACTACACACATTGGTGTAAAAATATCTGTTCACGTCCCCGCTTTCAATTATTTTGTGTATATACCTAGAAGTGGAATTGCTGGATCATATGGTAATTCTATATTTTTTTCTGAAAAATCAAACATACTATTTTCCACAGAAGATGCACCATTTTACATTCCCACAAGCAATGCACAAAGTTTCTAATTTCTCCACATTCTAGCCAACACTTGTTGGTTTTGGGTTGTTCGTTTGTTTGTTTATTATAATAGCCATCCTAATCGGTGTGAAGTGGTGTCTCACTTTGGTTTTGATTTGCATTTCCCTAATGATTAGTGATGTTGAGCATGTTTTCACATGCTAATTGGTCATTTATATTTCTTCTTTGGAGAAATGTCTATTCAAGTCCTTTGCCTATTTTTGAATTGAGTTGTTTACTTTTTTTGTTGTCGAGAGGAAATTTATTTTTTACAAGATATACAGATAAATATTGACAGGATATAATATTTCCTGATACAATATTGCCCCCAAAAGTTTTTGAAATAATTAGCAGTATATATGTATCACAAAGAACTTTTTATCTAGAATATATAAAGAATTCCTACGACTCAAAAAGAAGACAAACAGCCCAATTTGAAAAGGGTAATACATTTAAACAGACACTTCACAAAAGAATATATACAAATGGTCTATATGCACATGAAAAGATGCTCAACGTCACTAGTCATCAGGGAAATGCAAATTAAAATCACAAGATACCATTACACACCACTAGAATGGCTAATATTAAAAAATCATAATAATACTAAAAGTTAGTGAGGATGTGAAGCAACTAGAACTCATATACACTTTTAACGGGAGTATAAAATGGTGCAACTAATTTGGAAAAACATTTTGGCAGTTCCTTAAAAAGTAGAACATATATTTATCATACATCCCATCAATTTCACACCTAGGTAGTTACCCAAGAGAAATGAAACATATGTCCATACACAGATCTGTGCATAAATGTTCATAGCAGCTTTAATCATAATAGCCAAAAGGTAGAAACAACCGAAATGCACATGCACAAATTGTGGTATAGTCATAAAGTGAAACATATTCAGCAGTAAAGGGAGCAAACTACATGTTGCTAATACAGGCAACATGAATGAATCTCAAAAATATGATGCTGTGTGAAAGAAGTCAGACACAGAAGAGTACATATTATATAATTGAATTTATATCAAATTCTAGAACAGGCAAAACTAATCTATTATGGTATAAAGTCAATCTGCGGTTGCCAAGGACCTTTAAGGGAGGGAATGGACTGCAAAGAGAAACAAAGGAAATTTTGGGGGTGATATGAATATTCTACATCTTGACTAGAGATGGTGGTTCCACAGATGTATATATTTGTCAAAACTCATCTAAATGTATATTTAAATTGGTACATTTCATGATACGTAAATGATACCTCAATAAAGTTTTTTACAATGTAATTTCTCTTAGTAACTAAGAAACTATGACAATAATCTAAGTTTTCAAACCACCATGATATACTGAGGTCTGACCTAAGTATGACAAATTAACACCTTACAGTGAGGAAGGCGTTTTAGTACCTAGCTTCCTTTATTCATAAACTGAAATAATTTCCCACAATACCATTAGCAAAATAATTACATTTGCTCTTTCTCTTTCAGATTTTCTGAATATGCCACTACATTTCAAACAAAAAGACTGAACAATAGAATAATATAAATTTTACATGTTTGGGTTACCAGACATCAAAATTTATCTTATAACATTACTTATAATATTCCCTAAGTAAATGGAATAAAGAATTTCAAAATTACTTCCTTTATATTTCAAATATACCCTGTTATGTTGAATGGGCCTTTAAACATAAAACCAAGCAAATGGGAAGTTCCAAGGATGTCATTCTGTATCTGCTACTGAGTTGATATACAAAATTGCCTACAACATTTCTCATTTCAAAGCTAATGAAATTGTATACATTCTATTTGCAGTTTTGCATGGGTAAAATATATAAGCCCAATGAGGACTTTTTTTAATTATAAAGAATTCATGGAAAAATAATTATTAAAAATAACATTCAGTACTATAGAAGAAAAAGGACAACCCAACAATAAAAATGTGTTCCTGTTTTCTAAAGATTAGCCTCAAAAGATAAGGAAGACACTGTTACCATCTTATGAAATTAAATCTTACCATTGCCTTGGACATATCCTGAGTAGAATGCTGTATCTGATGGTATCAACTTCTAGGGTCTGAGATTTTAACACCAAGAAAATGTTCTTGTTTCCTTGTATTTTCACGACAAAATATCATTCTTGCTAAATGGATTAGATTAAAAGAAGGGGGTGGGGAGAAGTAAGGAGAGGGGAGAAAAACCTTACCCAGAATGTCAGGTTTCAGGAGTGTCCAAGTGACCTGAATCTGTACATTTATCTGCCAAGGTGTGACTTCCACAGTGTCTGCAGAGAGCTGTAAAGTAATTACACAAATTGCACTGAGTCATTTTACTGAGATAAATTCAACCCCTAAATCTAAGAAGGACTGCCAATTTGACCAGAAATCTGTGATTTTTAAGATTTTTTTATTTTTCTCTTCTTCAAGTTATACTATGTGATCTGTTGACAAACCAACTCTTCTATCCATCCGGAGGAATGTTATCTCTAAGTCTTTTGAATTATCTGGTTTTGAATTATATATAATCAGGAAACTCTGGGCTTGTCTTCCCTCAAAGCTCTTCCACTGCAATAGCATGATTTACTGGAAAGTTATTTACCATATTCCACATCTTCAAAGACCAGATCCCCTTTATTTCTCTACCACAAAGTGCTCCTTAGAAATTTTCATTACAGCAATATGAATTAATGCCAGTTGTTACCCCAGGAGAGATCAAACTGAAACCTCTACAGAAGTCCAATTAACAGGAATCTCACAGGAAGCAATAGATACTGTGATGTGCTCTTCAGTGACTAATGGACTATGCTCTCTGTTAAAAAAGGGAAAAAAAGGTAGCAAAATTGAGCAAGCCCCCAGGGCATAAAACAAACTGCAAAAATAAATACACGGAGAGTAAATAACAAACTTTAAAATATATAATCAATAAGGGTAGGTGAATATGGCAGCATTTTGAGATAAAACTGCATTTTCAACTATTTTTAAAATGTTTCCCATTTGGTAGAACCCCAAATGGGCTTTGCCAAGCACTTTTTCTTCTTCATTTTTAAGTACGTATGTATTTCAAGGAAAATTTAATCCATATGTTCCTCTCTCATTTACACAATTTATCAAAATGTTGCTTTGAATGAGCCATTTAATGTCTAAGAAAACTGAAGAACACTGCTTTTTTTCCCCTAACAAGTTTCTAGGGTTTTTTTCTTCCTGAATTAGATATGTGTTTGGGGCTACATAGAAAGCTAATTGAAAAATATTCAATTCTGTTTTAAAATTCAGAATCAAACAAAGTCTGATAAAATTCAAAATAGAAAAGCAACATTCCCCTACAGTACTAGATTTTCAAGTTTCTAAAGCCTTTTATTCACATGATTCCTATCAATCAAAGAATGTTAGAATTAAAAGATACCTTAGAAATGTTGTTTTTTCTCTCACTTTAAAAACTAGGAAACTGAGTCCCAAAGAAGTTGAAGAATCTGCCAAAATCACAAAACTAATTAGTGGCAGAGCCAAGACATGTGTCTTCCCATTAGTGACTTCTTTGGTTTTTCTGGTTTTAATTAGGATTTTATTTATAACATATAGAAGTGTCGGCATAATACTAGATTATAAAAAACAGTGAAGTTTATTTCTGCATGAAATGTGCCTGCCTGCTTCCAACAGACCAACCCCTGGGCAACAGCTAGGCGAGAAATCAAAAGTTCAACTGCCAGTATTGCCATAGTAAATTGTATCTATCCTTTACCATCCCCACAAGGGTAAGTGATAGACCTGTTTAAAATAAAGTCCAGGTACACTCTCAACTCTTACCAGTAAGATGCTACAGGAAAACAAGCTGATTATGCTTTAACTCATAAGGATATTTCTTTGTCTCCTTATTCTCCTATTCCTTCCTCCTCCTCCCCCAAGGGGATCAATCATTCTGGACTACACAGAAATCTGGTGATGGGCATACCATGAAGTCTGGAGGGTCTCAGTGGAGACATCTGTCCATGAGATAGGATTAGGGCACTTTTTTTTTTTTTTTTTTTTTTTTTTAACTCATAGAAGTCTCTTTATTGATAGCTCTCTTGGATGTAAACCCACTTCCCATATCATATGACATCCAGGTCAGTTCTACAAGCTTTTTTTTTTTTTTTTTTAACCCAGTTTCTTTAGACAAGGAAAAAGCACTGATGAATAAAAAACTGCGATCCCCAGGGAAATAAGAGAAGAGAACAGAAGATCATTGGGTCTTCCAGCTGTCATGTCAGGAGGCAGTCATAAGCTACAGATCACAAATCACAATCAAGGAACTTTGTAAGATTCTGTAACCTTGTAACTTACCAGTGTTCATGTTGTGTTACTCTCTGTTTGTTTTGTAGCAGTCATTCCCAGCAAAACTCTATTTGTTTTAATGTGATGAGAAGAGCCATATAATATCTGTGTGTATTTTGGGAGTAACAAAGAAAAACTGAGAGACCTTTTTTTGAAATTAATTTAATTAATTAGGTTTTGGCTGCGTTGGGTCTTTGTTGATGTGTGCGGGCTTTCTCTAGTTGCCGCAAACGGGGACTACTCTTCATTGAGGTGCTCGGGCTTCTCATTGTGGTGGCTTCTCTTGTTGCGGAGCACAGGCTCTAGGCGCACGGGCTTCAGTAGTTGTGGCTCACAGGCTCTAGAGCACAGGCTCAGTGGTTGTGGCACACGGGCTTAGTTGCTCTGCGGCATGTGGGATCTTCCCAGACCAGGGCTCAAACCCATGTCCCCTGCATTGGCAGGTGGATTCTTAACCACTGTGCCACCAGGCAAGTCCCTGAGAGACCTTTTATGGAGGGAGAAAGTAAAATCATACAGTACAGAACAGCTCAACCACTTACTAATTGTTTAACCTTGGGAGCCTTACTTAACCTCTCTTTGTCTCAGTTTCCTGATCTATAAAATGGAAATAATAACAGGATCTACTTCATAAGGATTAGTGAAATAATACATGTAAAGCACTTAGGACAGTGTCTGCATATAACAAGACCTCAATAAAAATAATTGTGGTTGCACTATCATTTTTTTACACTGAACTAGGAAAACAGGCTGAATTCCTAGGACTTGGGACAAACAGAAAAAGAAAACACAGGAAGATTATTTAGGGCTAATAAGGAGCTCTGAGTCTAAGCAATCAAAAAGCTGTTATAGATGACTGAATGGGGATTCTAAACCCAACTATATACTGAAAATGAAAAACAAGGACTCAATTGGTATCACTATAACAAGTGCTCATATCATTGGTACAGGGGACATTTGAAAGATTGTAACCCTACCTTCTTATATATTGACCTTCCAGCTGTCAAAAACAACAGTGTATTCGAAGATTGGACAGCCATTGGAACCCAATGCAAAATACTTACAAGTCTCCCCAGATCTATTGGTTTGAGAAATGGTTACTTTGGCAATGACCTTAGGCATAATAGCTTTGGGGCCTAATTGAGTTCGATTTCTGAGTTGCTTTTTCTTGGTGAAGTTTTTCTTTTTGATTGAATGTAATTTGATTGGTTATATCAGATGGCAAACAGATTGGAAAGCACACCGGCTTGAGAAGTGGGGTGATGTGATTGCAGTCTTGGTTTTGCCTTAAGTGTCATTCTGAAGACAACATTCTTTTTATAGGGGGTTGTTGTCTAGGTAAAAATGGGGTTGGATTTGGTGATCATAAATGTCCCTACCACTCTAATATTTTGTGAACCCATAGTGGTATAATTATAAAATAGTGAGATTGATTTTCCTGGCCATGATCACCCTATCATCAGAACTGATTTATATAGCACCTTTCTTTGAAAGTTCTAGGCATTCTATTCAGAACAACTGAGAAAATAGAGAGGAATGTGGTGAATACAATATGCTTTTGAGTCGGATCTGGGTTCAAATTTGGACTCTTTCACTCTATCAGTGGCTCAATATTGAGCAAATGAATTTCTCTGAGTCTCACTTTGCTCAGTCATGAAATATGGCTCACATTACCTATTTCATAGGGTTGTCAAAAGATTAAATGAGAAAACATAAGTCATATGACTGCCTCCTAATAGGTGTTCAATAGAAGGGAAATATTATTATAGTAGCAGGAAAGGAAATAATGGATACAAGCATCTGAAAGAAGGTCTTGCAGCTAAGGGAGTGTCAGATGGCGTAATAATGCTCCCCAAACCCAAAAGATTGTTGTCATTTTTTTATCATGTGCTACAATATTATCAGTGGAGACCCCAGAGGAAGCAATGTGAGAATGTTTGTTGAATGAATTAATGAAGTCGTTCCCCTCAGCCAGGATTCTTGGCCTTTGCTGAATACTTTCACAGTTTGTAAGAGAATTATATCACCACTTGCCCAGTGAATTCATAGTACCAGACATTTTGGGCCTAACTGACATAAATATATACTATATAGACGAGTAAGTGAAATGTTTCATATTTAAATGATAACAAATATTATTTGATAAAAAAATATTATTATTTAAGTTAGCTCCTGATTGATAGGTCTGAAATGGCTAAAAAAAATAATTTTTCATAAATGGGAGGGGGTACATGAGAATACGACCAAAGAGGCTAATTCTAGGCTATGCAGAACAATAGTGAACAAATGTCCTCTAATCAAAAGGGCTTTAGAGGGCTTCCCTGGTGGTGCAGTGGTTAAGAATCCACCTGCCAATGCAGGGGACATGGGTTCGAGCCCTGGTCCAGGAAGATCCCACATGCCGCGGAGCAACTAAGCCCATGCGCCACAACTACTGAGCCTGCGCTGTAGAGCCCATGTGCCACAACAACTGAAGCACTCGCGCCTAGAGCCGGTGCTCGGCAACAAGAGAAGCCACCGCCATGAGAAGCCTGCATACTGTAACGAAGAGTAGACCCCGCTCTCCGCAACTAGAGAAAGCCCACGCGCGGCAATGAAGATCCAATGCAGCCAAAAATAAGTAAATTAATTGAAAAAAACACGAAAACTATTTTTTTAAAAAAGGGGGGGCTTTAGAGATGGAACTTCCCCCCTTTGATAGAAGGAAATATTAACGATGCAACCTGGGTAGTATCTTCAGGCTTGGCCAAGGGCTATCGTGAAAGCAAGGATACACTTGGCCTGAAGAAATGGGGTCTGGCTGCTGAGATCTACCTTCAGAGTTAAGAGGCAAGGCAGGACCACTGTAGTCAAGCTTTCGGTTGACAAAGTCAGGAACCAAGAGACCAGGGATTACTCTGTCAGCTCTGAGACTTCCCCATGGTTAATACTTTTGTTGCCCTAGTCAGTTTCTCATGATGATTACCAATAAAATCTCTAAAATAATCTTTAAAAATAATGTGCATTCTGGAGTAGTGATGGGAAATCGCTTTGCATTCTGCACCCAGACTTGAATGTAGGGAAAAACTATCACAAAGGATGAAGGGAAGCAACTGCGGAAGAATATGGGAAGCTGGCTGAGTCCCAGAGGCCTCTGCAAGGACGAAAGGAGAAGATCTGGGCCAGAGCAGGGATTCTGGGAATCCCAGATACAGTGTAGGATCAAGCAAAGAGACCGCTGTCTCAGTTTCGAACAATTCAATTTTTTTGTTTTTTTTCTCCAAGCTTATGATCTACTTCAAAATCCGTATTATAGTAGGTAATAATTATTTCTTATAACTTTTTTACAGTGCTTTCTGAAAGAATTTATTTTCTGGGTTTGGGAAATGCTGAAAAGTCCAGCTCATTTAGAAATAAATTCAACCTGATTATGTAACCAAACTTCCTGAATGGCCAATATAGGAATTTATCTCCAAGTCAAGAATGAACAGAGCATTGTCTTACCAAATGTCATCATTTCCCGCCTTTGAGAAGGAACTAGAAAGACTTGTGTCGAACCAATTCAGAGTATTTTAGGTAGGTCTTCAGCTGAAACCTGGGAATCAAAGCAGAAGAGAAGAAAAAGTGGTGTGAGGGGGAAGCTAATTTTCAAAGGTCTCCCTGTGCCCCATGGCCACTCCCTTCTCTTCTAGGACCTTTCCGCCTCTCTTCATTTCAGTTTTGAGTTAGGAATACTGGAACTGATCACTTTTCAGCCTCAATAAGTCCTTGCTAATTATTTTAACATTTCAGGTTCAGGAAACCCAAACCCAGTGTTTGTTAAGTGCTCCTTGCCTTGATTTGTATGCCCTCTTAGATTTCAAGGGAAGTTGGGTCCATGTGTTTCTGATTCGTTTTTACTTAACTCATCAAGACATTGTTTCATGAAGGCCATTTGATGTCCAAAGATTCTGCTGAACCTTTTGTTCGTTAAACCATAAAGCCAGTGAAGTCATATGTGGCATATGACAAAAGAACAGAATTAGGAGACCCAGGAACTAAAGAGTCTACCTTTGTCCCTGCTGTGGTTTCATACAATGATGAATCGCTTTTCTAGATATCTGTGCAATCTGGGTAGAGATAACAGTGTTTTATGCAAGGTTTAGAGAATTTTATAATAAAATAGAATTCTGGAGAGACTTTGTTAAGAGAAAGATATGTTACAAACCAATATCAAAATAGCTCTAGAGTTGCAAGAATAAGGTTTTGCCTGGTTTTGAGGCTGTTATAGTAGTTTTCCTGGCCAAGTACCACAACTCAGAATTAAAATTTCAAATGGTGACTAGACAACACATAATGTTTCCACTGAAAAGCATAACCCTTACATGGATTTATACACTGGGAGAGTAGTATATTTCCTACTGGTTTCCTTTTTGAGCTAACAATCACATCCCAAATCTGATTAACAGTTTGCATCAAGATAAGGGGTAGATGTTTGTCATGGAGAGAACTTTCTGGTTTTGACCCCAAGGCAGAGATTCTCCTAATATTTTATTTTGCAGCACGGAATACTGAAGTCCAAATTCCTCTAAATGAAGTGGCAACAAATTTAGCAGGTATCAACAATGAAAAACAATTTTTTTTATTTATTAGTTCTAGATTGCCACTAAGTTCATTATCCTGCAGTCACTTGCTGTTCTCTGGGTTATCACCCTGATAGTTTGTCACACCTCCAGAGGGCATAATAGGATACAAAAATCAGTTCTGACTGGAGTCAACAGCAGAAATCAAGGGAGTTCTAATCAAAATGACGAGGAAGGTGAGAAAACATGTTCAGGCAAGCTAGCAGCAACTGCCTCTCTGGCTTTTTGCATTAGGAAGGCATCTAGAAGAGAAGAGAGTGGCCATGACCTTTGAAAATTAGCTTTTTTACACAAACCATTTGTTTCCCAAGCTCACACACTTTGTGTTTATTTACTTATTTATTTTTACTTGATCACTTGATCTCCAAGGTATGACCTGGTATCAGGCAAAGGGCCCAGTCAAATATGCATAATCACCACCCAGAACAGACTGAGACACATAGGCAGAGAGTCAGTAGACATGTAGCCCCTTTCCTCAGCATCCCATGAAGAGGGGTGGTTGGACTGCGTACAGCCAGATACACCATGGATGTGCTGCAGGAGTGAGACCCAGCCCCTTTTCTGTTCTTTTCCTGTGGTTCTCGTGAAAGCAGCTTGTGATAAAGAGGGGTGGGGCAGGAGGGCAAAACAACCTACATTTTGTTACCAGGGGCTCAGGGGAAGTACATACCAGTCCTGGTTATACCAGCTTCCTGGCGCCAATATCCCTTGGAAACTTTATAGCAAGTTGAGACCAGTCACTGACTCTCCTGCTGAGGCGATAGATGGTAACTGATCCCAGCTGACTCCTGCCAGGCAATCTAGAGAGATTCAATGGACAAGCCTTTTTGTCTCTCCACAATTGGCAAGCTGTTGAGATCCATTTAGGAAAGTACCTACTACTTGCCCAGGGAGTGTGATAAGGAAATCAGGAAAGACACAGCGTCTGTATTTAATCCATGGCAAAAACAAAAACAAACAAAAAACAAACTTAAGGGCCAGCCTTCTAAGAGTTCACGGCCTAGCGAATGATGTCTGAAAACAAATGATGACCACACAGCATAGAAAATGATCTTGTAGAGGTATAAGCACCAGTAGCAATGTCACAAATGAGGTAGTGATCAACTCTGGTGGCAGGAGGAAGGGTTCTTGGGAAACTTCCCAGGAGTATATGCTCATGAAGGCAGCAGTCTATGGGTACAGGTTGAGGGAAGGGCATTCCAGGCAGAGGGAAACACAAGGTAATTATGCAGGAACCCTAATTATAACCAAGTCAAAGAAAGTTTGAAAGAAATAGAAACCCCCTTGCTGCCCCATTTTACATATTCTGGAAGAGTCAAATCATAAGAAGCTAAAGTCTAACAAGTGTATAGCAGTCTCCCCAAATTCCACAAACAACTAAGCAGTGCCAGGTCCATTTCAAAAGTGAAAATTCCATTAGAACCCTCTGAAGTCAGAAGCTGCCCTTCAGATGTCTGCTGTCCCCATCTCCCAGCTGGTCAATGTCCTTTTCCAGTTGGTCACTGAGTTGGGGCAATATTAGCTAAACTGCCCTGGCTAGTTGGCTTTTCTGTCTCTTTTGGCCAGGAGTTATTTCTGTCCCACAAAGAGTACCCAACAAACCAAGCACCTTACGTATATTAAAAGGAATGTAGAACTCACTTCTGGACAGGCCAAAGAACACAGCTCCTGTAACAAAACTAAAAGCTCTGAAAATAAGAGATTCCTTCTTTTTAAGATTTATTGTATTTGTTTATAATTGTTCCTGCTTCAGAATCCCAGGGGCTTAACACTGGTGGGGTCACAGTGTCCTCTCCCAGATCCACACCCTCCAATATTCTAGTTCACAGGAAAGGGGACGTACTATCTTCTTTAAAGGCTTACATGGCTTTGCCCTAAAAAATTACATTGTCTGTATCAGGGATGCCAGGGCATGTTAATCACCTGCTAATTGACTTCCATTGTCACTTGGTAGCCCCTTTCCCTCTCTCTCTTTCTCCCCAGGTAGGCAGTGAACAAAGTGACATTCTTGGTAGCTCTGAAAGGCTTCGAGTTCTTTTTTCTTGTCTGCATTGGGTCTTCATTGCTGGGCGCGGGCTTTCTCTAGTTGCGGTGAGCAGGGGCTACTCTTCGTTGCGGTGCGCAGGCTTCTCGTGGTGGCTTCCCTTGTTGTGGAGCACGGACTCTAGGCACACAGGCTTCAGTAGTTGTGGCACACAGGCTTAGTTGCTCCATGGCATGTGGGTACTCCCCAGACCAGGGATCGAACCCATGTCCCCTGCATTGGCAGGCAGATTCTTAATCACTGCACCACCAGGGAAGTCCTTGCTTCAAGTTCTGAACTTCTATATTTGTAACTCTCAAGCTGGCGTGACAGGGCCCTTGCTTTAGCTATTCAGGGATAAATACGAGAAATGGGAATAAAATTTAGAAGCACATAAATTTATTACATGCAAATCTTAGCATGTTTTGAAAAGCATGATGCACTTAAATGGGTGAATCTGGCTGAGATGCTAATTTAGCTAGAGGGTATATTTGTTACCCCTATGTAGAGCAAATCCCCCCAAAACTTACTGGTGTAAAATAATAATAACCACTTATTATCTTTCGTGCTTCTGTGACTCAGGAATTTGGGAGTGGCTCAGCTGGGCAGCTTTGGGTTTCATAAGGTTACAGGTAAATGGTGTCGGGGACTGGGGTGATTTTGAAGGCTTTTTCATTCATATGCCTGGTACCCCAGCTGGGAAGACTCAAACAGCTGGCGGCTACAGCAAATGGGGCTCCTCCAAGTGGTCTTTCTTCCTGTCCTCTGCATCATGGCAGCTTTAGGGTATCTGGACTTCTAACATGGCCGCTCAGGCCCCCAAAGGCACATCTTCCAAGATACAGAGTCAGGCAGAAACTGTATCATTTCTCCCAACCTAGCCACAGAAGTATCACAGGATTGCTTCCTCCTCATCCTATTTGGTAGACTAGAGTCATTAATTAATGACTTGGCTGGCCCAAGTTTAAGAAAAAGGCAATTAGTCTCCACCTTATTTATTTTTTGCGGTACGCGGGCCTCTCACCATTGTGGCCTCTCCCGTTGCGGAGCACAGGCTCCGGACGCGCAGGCTTAGCGGCCGTGGCTCACGGGCCCAGCCGCTCCGCGGCATGTGGGATCTTCCCGGACCGGGACACGAACCCGTGTCCCCTGCATCGGCAGGCGGACTCTCAACCACTGCGCCACCAGGGAAGCCCAGTCTCCACCTTTTTACTGCAGAAGTGTCCAAGAATTTGCAGATCTGTTTTAAAACAATCACAAAGGAAGTCAGGGAGAGAGGAGTGTCAACTGAAAATAAAAGATAAATAGCAAGGTATAAAAGCAAATCGTCATAATTTCCATGGACATTTCTTTAAAATTTGTCATGAATCAAATTCAGACCTCTAAAAACTTCTCAATATTATTTTTACCTTTTATCTAGTTTCTAATTTTTTGTTCCAGAATTCTGGTTTTCCTTAACGACATCATTTTTCTTTTTAATTTATTTGATCAAATTTTGTTTTGCATCTACTATATGCTAAGCATGTGTTAAACAATACAGAAGGAAATTGATATAGTCTATGCTTTCAAGGAGTTCACAGTCAAAATTACAATTCCCTGTGACGACTGCACCATTAGAAGCATAAACAAGGCATAGAGATGAAATAGATATGGGAAAGAAAAATAACTTGATAAAATCATACTATGTATTTTCATTCTACTTCACAGACTTGCAAAATGAGACTTTCAATTGCACCTGTTTTTAATGTGCCATAAGCTATATTGTTAATACTAATTTGGAAAGTATTCCCTAAAGTAGTTCTTTAGTGTTAAAGTCAGACAAAGATTTCCTGGGGTTAAAACACAAAGACCTAAGCATAGGATCCTCATCTAGGGATAAATTACTGAGATGTCATTTGGTCCACTCCCCATGCATCCAAGTAAATCTCAGCCCAACCCAAACCTATGGCAACCTATCCTACTGTTGTCAAGATAGTGCTAATAGGAACAGCTCTTACGTTGCATATGGTGAAAGATATTACTACACTGCAGGAGGTCCTGATGCACCATCAGGTATGAAAACTCTAAGAGGAAGCATGCGCAGAAAGAGGAAAGGCAGAGGACAGCACTTTGGGAAGGCTGCATCCAGAGGCTGGAAGAAGGAAGAAAGTCCCTGAAGAGACAAAGAACTGGTGATGAAAGAGTCACGAAAGTAGAGAGGAAAACAGAATCAGCACAGTACAATGTCCTGACAGCCCCAAAGGGGAGACTTTTCATATGCAGAGGGGAGACACCCCTATGAATGAACTACAAAGGTCAAAGGGCATGAAGGCTGGGATTGGTGCTGCCCAAGTCACAGGGCAGTACCAGGAGGTCACTGGTGATCTTCACATCCCAGATTCAGTCAAGTGGTGGACAAGCAGCTCACATCGCCCGGATTACCCAGCACATGGTCACTGGCCAAGTGGCCCTATGGCGCTACCGGGATTGCATGCAAATCCTCAGTGCAGTTCAACAACTATGCATTTGAACAGCTACTGTGTCTCTGGCAACTTTAAATGGCTCCACACTCCCCGCCAAAGAGCTTTAACTCCTTAGCCCAGTATTCATTGCTTCAAATATTATTTAACCTGGTTCATCAACTACTAGGTTCTCATATACACACTTTAATTATGCTAGAAAAATCTCATGCCTAAATTTTTATTTCTTTCTTGCCACTAGGCAAGAAGTCCAAAGAGGCTAATTCAAAGATTCACTCTTGGTAAGGATGTGTTTTAGGAACAGAGACTGTTTAGATAAAAATTTTATGCAGAATTCAGGAAAAAAATCATCTGGTTAAAGAACATCAGATGAGAGGGCGAGGAGCTGATTGCCCGGAAGAGGTCTTAATTGCCTTAAAGTTTATCAGAAAATTGCTTAAGCACTTGTCAGGAATGCTCATTTCTTTCCAGAAGAAAGTTGGTTGTGAACTGTCTCACATACAAAAACCATTTTATTTCAGACCGAGTTTGGGACAATTTTCCCTCCCATCTATTTACCCTTCCTTATGAACATTTCACGCTTTCTCAACACATGCCTGTGTGATCACGTCTTGTTGCTTCAGGCCAAGATCAAATGTTCTCTCCTTCTAATAATGTTTTCCTTCCATCCTAAACTCCAGTTCTTTTATTGTACCTCTCTTACTTTTTATTGTTGCTTGTATTCATATCTCCTACTTTAACTATAAGAAATTGTATCTTTTCCTCTGCATATGCTCATTAATATTCAAGGAAGGTGGAATAATAAGTGTATATAACTAAATTCATAGTGTATGCAATCTTCAATATACTGTACTTCAAGGAAATATTTCACGGTCTCAATTAACTATTGCACTAGATTAGATTCAGTGGTGGATAATTGAAAACCCCAAACAACAGTGCTTTAAACAAGATACAAGTCAATTTCTCCCTCTATAATGGCAATCTGGAGGTCAGCAGTCCAGAGCTGGCATAGTGAGTCCATGATCCTTCTACCTTTTGCTCTATCCTCATCTGTGTGTGGCTTCTTCCTCATGGTTCAAGATGGATGCTTGACTTTAGCCACCACGTCCTTATTGCTGCCAGCAGGAAGGGGAGAATGGCATGCCTCTTCTCTGTAAGGACACATCTCAGAAGTTGCACACAAAATTGTCAGAATGGTTAATGCACTGACAAGCCAAAGCACATCTGATTACATCCCATGAGTTATGACTTAGTTACATGTGGCACTGGTAGTAAGGGAAACAGGAACGTACACAATTTAAAAGCCATAGGTTCCACTACTAAGAAAGAAGAAAGAACAAATATTGAGGGAGATCTAGAAGTCTCTCCTTCTATAGCCTATTCTAATGTTTACCAAACCTCACCGGTCCGATTTTAATTTAAGTTATTTTTCCATACTCTAGCATATTTATTTCTCTTGTGTTCTCAGTAAATACTAAGGGACTCCATTTTTTAATAATAGTAACCTTAAATTTGCCTTTTATTTATTTTATTTTATTATTTTTTTTTTGGCTGCACCACGTAGTGTGCGTGATCTTAGTTCCCCCACCAGGCATCAAACCCGTGGCCCCTGCAGTGGAAGCACAAAGTCTTAACCACTGGAATGCCACGGAATTCCTGAGACTCCATTTTTTAATGTAGAAAAATATAAGTTCCAAGCTCTGGGAGAATAGGTATTACATTATATAAATGTGTATTATATGTATGTATGTATACATATACATATAATAAAAAAGTTGGGGACCACTTTTATGTAAAACACCATGTTTCCCAACTTTTTTGATCATGCACTGCAATCAAAAAATTTTAGGGACTTCCCTGGTGGTGCAGTGGTTAAGAATCCGCCTGCCAATGCAGCGGACACGGGTTCAAGCCCTGGTCCGGGAAGATCCCACATGCCGTGGAGCAACTAAGCCCGTGAGCCACAACTGCTGAGCCCACATGCCACAACTACTAAAGCCCTCGTGCCTAGAGCCCGTGCCCTGCAACAAGAGAAGCCACTGCAATGAGAAGCCTGCACACCACAGGAAGAGTAGCCCCTGCTCGCCACAACTAGAGAAAGCCTGTGCGAAGCAACAAAGACCCAACACAGCCAAAAATAAACAAATAAATAAAAATTTAAGAAAAAAAATTTTTAACCCCTGTGACATATTTACATGTACCTATTAATATATTTTTATAAATGTATTACTATATTGTATATATTATAAAAATCCATAAAAATAAAAATTGAAGAGATTAAAACATGAATATAAATTAAAGTTCTAATATTTTCTTCCTTCACTGCAATGGACTTTCTGAGGCAAACACTCATCTAACAGATGTTAAATGTCTTAACTTATGCTCTTTCGCTGTCACACACATCATCATTTCAATTGAGAATTCAACCAAAACCTAACAGAGAAGGCTGGGACAAAATGCTAACAATATAAGTTGTTATATTGTTATGTCCCACATGGAAAAGAAATAACAATTGTTGAAACTCCCACATTTTGGGTCTGACAAACAAATTAAGCGTCTCGACAAAATGTCTGCATTGAAAAACCCATTCGGGCTTTTTCACAACATAGTTGAATTTGTTAAAGAGTTCAATGTCTTCTTGTTTATAAAGTTCTAATTTTACTACTATTGGGTTACTCAGATGGAATAAACAAGGAACACTGCTGTTCTGCTCATTGTGGTCATGAATTACAGGGCCCTGGAGAAGCATGTTGAGGTACTTTGGAGTCTAGATTTCAATGCGCTTTGTGTGTACTATGTATGCGCTTATACAGTGTGTATGTAGACCTTAAAGCTTTTCAAATGAAGCTATAGCTGAAGTTGCCGGACCAGTCATGTTGCGTTTCACTAAGGGCAAAACCCAAAATTGACAGCTCTCACTTTGTGCTACAGAATAAAACTGAGCAATCAGGACCTAGTAAACCCCTGCTACAAAGCTACGCACCGATGTCAATTACTGAGCCTAATTATCTTGACAAAGTATACTATTCATTTAAATCTTTCATTTTCTGGAACCATAAAAGCAGTAGGGACTGCAGGAGAAAGTGATCATGCCATCTTGGAATTGCTAATATCTAAGATGTAGATTTTTGATCAGTCAGGCATGTACCCAATGCTTTAGGAATTAAAAAAAGTTTGTAAAGCAGCTTAGAAAAAGTTCAAATATGGTTTTATAAAGAGAGACTCAGAAAGAGAACATGGCGTAAGAGAGATGGGGGTTCTAAAATGAAATCCTGACATTATGATGAATAAATGTGGAGATAAAGACGTCAGTAAGGCTGCCCAGAAACCCTCTGATGAGTTTAGATTTTGAAAGAATACATATATAAATGCAAGGAAGGTCATATAACCAAGGACACAAATTGTGAAATGTATAAGAAAATTGTCAGAATCGTTAATGTGCTGATAAGCCAAAGCTTACAAAAGTGACAAAGGCAATAAAACCTATCATTTCAACTCTGTTCAGATCACAGATGTGAACAAGAAAGTAAAATGTACAATACTGGAAATGACGGTATAATGTTAGTAGATGAGAGAAGTATTTCAATGAAGGAAAATTATCTTCAAAACTTAGGAAGTCCAGCATGGATTAAAAGGGTACACAGATTTCCAAAAAGAATGGTCTGCTTAAATGAATCCTACATTCCATCTCCAGAGGACTTGCACCCCAGGATTCTAAGGGAATTGTAGGCATGATTGTGGGGTGACTTGGGGTCATCACTGAATCAAGGAGACCCTGAAGAATGTCAGGAGACTGAAACAACTAAGCCTTTGGGTTTTCAGAAGGTGGACAATATGGGGTTTGGGAGCAGATTCTAGAAACAGTAAATAAGTAGACATACTGTTGTTATCTTGCAAAATTCCAGAAAGGACTATTAAATGGGTAGTCTATTGCCCTTACAAAACAAAATGCTGATCTGATCAGTAGGATCTAGTGTTTACTCATAATGAGAATCCACTCCAAGTGGGTTTCATTCTCTTTTTAGTAAGGTAAATAGACAAGCAGGTAATAGGCACATACCATCAACACGGCAGAGAGAAACTCCTATAAGAGAGTCTCTTTAAATACCAACGTGAGAAACAATCTTTAAAGGTATGCCACAGTGGACTTTTTTCTATTAAAAAAATTTCTTTTCTAAGTATATAAGCAATTTTTTAAAGCATGTGGACACACAGTATATCTTCGACTTCAAGATGCAATTCATTGTGAGATAATGCATCAGTTTAAAAACAACTTTGGGGCTGAGAAAGGGATTGTATTAAATGTATAATTCACCCTAATAAGAAGCACTAAAATATGAAAAATGTGCCTTAGAACTGAGGAAATACACACACACACAATTTACAGGATTGAAATCATACATTTTACTTACTTGGCATTTGATTATAATCTTTCACTCCGTGACATGAAAAACTCTACAAACATAGTGAGCTGGTCACACATTATAACTTATTTAATTATTACTCTATTATTCTGAAATTTTAAATTATTTTTTAATAAAAAATTTTGCAATTTACTGTGAAGAAGTTTATCTGTGTTTTTATTTCCCTAGAGTACATTTCTAGAAGTGGAATTATTGAGTAAAAAGATGTTTTAAAGATTCTTGATACATAGCACTGAAGAAGGCACTCAGAAGGCTTGCACCAATCTGCATTACCACCAGCAGTGGTTTGAGAAAAAGCCCATCTTACCCTCATTCAAGATGATCTTTCCTTTTCAAATTCTTTGTTGATTTGGTAGGCAAAAACAAGCAAGAAAATAAACAAATCTCAAATTTTCTTTTTGTTTGGTTTGAATTTCACTGACTACAGTGACATTAAATGTTCTTCCATATAAATATTACTATTTGTGTTTCTTCGGTGAGTTCTGTTCTTGCCTTTTATACATTTTTCTAATGGAAATTTATTACTTTCCTTGACAATTATTATGTGGTCTTTATATGTCAAAGATATAACCATTTTCTGCTCTGTTGTCATGTTTTATGTTTTTTATTAAACTTCTGTGTCATTTTGTTTTAAATCTACCTATTCTTTTATTCATCTTTTTTTTTAAGTTCTTTTCTTTTTCTAAAGCTTATCCTAAGGAATGTATGCTTTTTCATTGGAACATTTAAAAAATTTACTTCAATTGTTGTATCTGATATTTGACCTTTCCTCTAGTGTTTTGTTTATTCCTTTTGTTTTGGGGTAATGTTTTGCTGTTTATTTTGTGTGTGCCTGGTTTTGCTCTATGATTGGTGTTTTGATTCCTTTTATCTTCCATAGTGATTCAGAACATGGACATCCTAGTTTTTTTATTTTACTTGTGGTTGCTGCTAAGTTTTTCAAATCGTATGTGAACCTATATTTCACAAAATTTCAAATCCATGAATGAAACAAAACCTTTGATTCTCATTATGTGATGTTAGGAATTTGGCATGTTTTTACTCTCCCTAGCCTTTCCCCTGTACACTGCTGGCCTTTACTGATAACAATCTTGGATTTATGTCTCGAGCATTACTACTAAATTATTAGCATTTCATTTTATAACTTTAAAATAATTTTTAATATTTCCTTTCAAAAGAATTATTTTATTTTTGCATTCAATTTTGTATGAATGTAACAGTAGTTATCTTTATTTAAATGTATGCTTATTTGGCTTCATTGCTTTCACTCACCAGCAGTTATTTTATATTAGAACTTTAATATTTCTGGGTACTTGATATTTTATGTGATTCTCAGACAGCTAGATTTTGAAAGGCCAGAACTATAGGTGGGCCAGATGAAAGTTAACAATAAAGATGGAAAAGTAAGGATGGAGAAGTCCTTGTTTGGCAATAATTGTAAAGAAAAAGACCACGAGATTTGAGTTGCTGTAATCTCAATACGGGCAAATCATGCAATGTGATGGTTTAAAAAGCTAATGAAAATACGACTGTCATGCTGATAAGCGTGAGTCATAGGACAAAATGGGAGTAATTCCACTTTACTAGGTACTAGGCAGACAGTCTGGCAGGAATACTCAGTTCAGTTCTGAGCCATCTGAACACTGAAAATCTAGGAAGCATCCAGAGGGGCAGCTAAGAGAGAGAAGAGTCTGAAAAATCATGTCATGCAAAGATTGATTGAGGGAACTGGAGCTTTAACCAGGAAAAATGAGGTTTAGGAGCTATGTGGTATTCATGTGCTTCTATGAGGGATAATAAAGACCCAGTGCTCCTGGAGGCAGATGCAGGTGAAGTTTCCAAGGAGAAGATGTTGACCCAATAGGAAGAAAATCCTAAAAGTCAGAGCTGTCCAAAACTGGCATGTGCTGCCTCAGACATTACCGCGCTTCCCATCCCCTCAGAGAGTGGATGACATCTGTTGAAGATGGTACAGGACCTAAATGATATTGGCAAAGACACGGTTAATTAGAAACGTACTTGGGTTGAATACATTCCTGTGTGATTTCCCAGTTTTCTCCTCCTTGCTACACAACTGCCCCCTTTACTCCCAATACCTCTGCCAAAGAGAACTTTGCTTTCACCTACTCATTCTCTCCCCTCCTTCATCTTTAAGGAGAGTTCTGCTTTTGTGTGGCAAGTCCCTGGGCTTATACAGAGATATGAGGTCTGGAGAAGTGGAAGGAAAGTGAGAAACTCTTGCTTGCTAGCTCAGTTTCTAGAATCACTTGGTTGATGAGAATATAGGAAAAGTGTGATTAATATTTTTAAAAGGATTGTTTCATACTCTAGAAAATTAGAGACGTGGAATGCTGTGGGAAAAGAGAAAAAAGTCAAGCTTTCTCTCTGAATGTTTGCAGGGTCTGGAGTATGAGAAGCTCTGAACATCTGCATGCTGTGGGGAAGCAGGAGAGAAGAGAAAAGGGGATATGAACAAGTTTAGAAGTTGACACAGCTACTGTCCTGAAATAAAGAAGTCTGTTCTCTAGCTTGGACAAGAGTCTCCTGGAACAAACAGAAGTTGAGGAGAAGCTAGAAGTTTCTGGATCCCATTTACATGGGAAAAGTCACAAGACTCCTAGTGATGAAGAACCGGAATTTTAAGTCAGATCCCTTTTCCCACTTTAAAAATTATACAAATGTTTATATATACTGGCACTAGATTTACTCATGTGGTAAAATGTGTAGGGTTGTCAGTCCACAGTGTAGATTCACTCATTCTCTAGTAATCTTTCTTTGCGTTAAGTCTAACCATGAACTCCTCGTGTGTGTGTGTGTGTGTGTGTGTGTGTGTGTGTGTGTATTTCTTCCCTATTACAAGCAAAATTTTGTTGCTCAAAGAGGGCAAAAAGGGGAAAGCAACAACCCTCTCAAATGCTGTTGTTGGGCATTGTGATGGTTAATTTTATATGTCAACTTGGCTGGGACATTGTGCCCAGATATATGGTCAAACATTATTCTGAACGTTTCTGTGAGGGCGTTTTTGATGATATTAAAATTTAAATTGGTGGACTCTTGAGTAAAGCAGATTGCCGTCCATAATGTGGGCAGGCTTCTTCCAATCAGCTGAAGGCCTGACTAGAACAATAGACAGCTCTCCCAAGAAAGAGGGAATTCTGTCAGTTGACAGCCTTCAGGCTTGAACTGCTACATAAGCTCTTCCTTGGTCTCCAGCTGGGCCACCCTGCCAATTTTAGATTTGTCAGCCTCCATAATCACATGAGCCAGTTTAAAATAAATCTCTTTTCATATAGATACACATTCTATTGGTTCTGTTTCTCTGGAGAACCTTTACTAGTGCAGGTGCGCTACACATTGTGAGTATAAAAAGACACTCTGAATTTGAAAGGAGATCAGAGTACATGAACCTAAGACTCTGGTCCCATTCTAAGACTTTACATGCTTCTACCAGGCTTTAGAGTCCATATAGAAGTATACTGTATTTTCAACATACACAGTGTTCGTATGGACAGGATCATAACTCACCAAAACTTTCAAAATATTTTAATCAATTTACAAATTTTTCAATTAGACAAAAATATGCACGAAGGGGTTATTCAATTGAGCAATGATAATCAGGACATATATATTATGAGTATTAGCAAAAAATGTGAATAAGTTCTTCAGTGAAAGAAAAAACCTGGTGCATGTAATAGATTTCTCATAGTTCTGTGCAGAACTTTCACTAAGAGAACACCCACCTAAAATGGATTATTACTCATGAAATGTTACAGTGAGAATTCTTCTGTAGGAAGCATTTTGTGGATTCTTTCCAGAACATAGAGAAGATAATCTGTCTTCCAGGAATTCATTTTCAAGATGGATTATTCAATGAATGGCATTATTTGGGTACCCCATTCTGCAGTTGTCAGGAGGGGACACAATCTTTCAAAGACTGAAGTCCCTTTCATCTCTCCTCACACTGTACAACTCCACTTAAGTCTGAAGTTTTGCATCCAAAACTAAATGAGCTTTTAAGACTGAGATCTGATTCATCATAGTCTTTACCATGAAGAAAGATCTTTCAATTTCCTCCAAGTTAAAACAGCAATAGAGTGCCATTCCATGCAAAGCACAATGACATCATATAGATCAGGAATAATACATTTAAATAGAATTTGTATTTGGATGATATTGCCAAAATAAAGAGCAGAGGAGAACAAATGACTGTGATGAGCCATAATACACCATAAATGGGCTTTGGCTTACTGCTTACACATGAAAGGCAGTCTATAAACATTAGAGTCCTTTCTAGCTATTCAAATAGCCAGAAAGTTATTCCAATCCAGTATATCACTCAGAGGTATATTAAAATTTAAATTTCTTACAGCCTTAATAGGCTTGTTTTTTGACACTGCCAGTGATCATCTCAGCTGATGAAGACTTCCACATAACTGGCAAGTTGGTTAAGTGGCCTGAAAGATCCTAGCCAAATCTAGTCTTGAGCTTTCTTCCAGGAGTCTGTGATTGGCGGGTGGGAGCCTGGGGCAACCCATTCACATTCTTGACAGTATTTCCTTTTGATCCTAAATGTATTTTTGCATTCACAGACACATAGGATAATACCTGGCTGAGGCATTAAGACCTTTAACCCCTGTGGAAATCATAATCCTCCATCTTTTGTCCTAGAGCTCAAATTGTCTACAACAGTTTGCTCAGCCAGCAAAGTCATGATGTTTGAAAACCAGGAGGACTGAGAAATGTTCAGTTTGTGCATCTGACGATCTGCTCTCTGTTCTCTCGCGTAAGCGCCAAAAGGGCAAGGTCTCTGCCCACTTCAATTGATGGTACAATCCATAATATAGAGCTAGTGGCCTATGGGTGCTTAATAAACCCTATCAGGTAATTAGAGTGATGATGGGTAATTGTCTCTGATGTCGTTACCACTTGCTGAAGAATTAAACTACATTTATACTTTCAGTAATTATCTCCCATGCCAAATTGTTCCCATATGGACCCAAAATTGCAGTTTTAGGCTGGATTCACACGATAGCAGTGATTACTTAATTATTCTACTGTGAGCAGGGCCCAGTTCTCAAAAGAAACAACTTTCATAACTCATTAGACAAATCTTCTTTCTGCTGTAGGTATTATTACCCAATGCTTGAGGATGGAGGTGGGAGTGGGATGCAGATATTTTTACTGAAGACAGACAGCAGCGTTATAACTACCCCCGCTTTCCATAGCTATGGCACTTAAAGGTCCACATCCTTTTAATAAAGCAGTTATGGGCTTCCATGGTGGTGCAGTGGTTAAGAATCCGCCTGCCAATGCAGGGGACACGGGTTCGAACCCTGGTCTGGGAAGATCCCACATGCCGCAGAGCAACTAAGCCCATGCACCACAACGACTGAGCCTGCGCTCTAGAGCCCGCGAGCCACAACTACTGAAGCCCGCGTGCCACAACTACTGAAGCCCACGTGCCTAGAGCCCATGCTCTGCAACAAGAGAAGCCACCGCAATGAGAAGCCCGCGCACTGCAACAAAAATTAGCCCCCGCTAGCTGCAACTAGAGAAAGCCCGCGCGCAGCGACGAAGACCCAACGCAGCCAAAATTAAATTAATTAAATAAATAAATTTTAAAAAAATAAAGCAGTTATATCGCTACCTCACCTCAAGTATGTAACCTCAAATAAGGGATACACACACCCATGCATTACATCAATAGCAGTTTTGAATGAACTCTGTGCCACTTTTCCCGTTGCGGAGCACAGGCTCTGGACGCGCAGGCTCAGAGGCCATGGCTCATGGGCCCAGCCGCTCCGCGGCATGTGGGATCTTCCCGCACCGGGGCACGAACCCGTGTCCCCTGCATCGGCAGGCGGACTCTCAACCACTGCGCCACCAGGGAAGCCCTGTGCAACTTTAAAGAAAGAATCTGAAGGTATTGATTGGGATAAGGCATATATTGCCACCAACTCAGGCATGCTCAGCAGACCACAGCCCTACTTTCCTCTCTTCAGTTAATACCAGCAATTTCCAAATCCTCTGGATCAACTACTTACAATGTTAAATAGGAACATTTCTATTGAGTTTCAGATTAGATGTCAATTTAGTTGGCAGGGGGAGGGAGGAGTTGCAGGGAGGGCAGTTTTTATACATACTATGGTATAAGTCGCTTAGAAACTTTAAGGAATGTTTCACTTTTAAGCATGAGGATGCATAACAATTTTTTGGTAAAAATTATTAATTCAGTAAAGAACAACTTTTGAGAAAATGTATATACTTTTTGAAAGTGTCAAGAAGACAGGTGGCATACCTAGAAATAGATTTAAACTGCAAACGACGGCTATATTTAAGCTTCTTTGCATACAAAGTTTCCTGTGGTTTTCCTTTTTTCCATTGAGTCTGTAATCTTTTATGACGATCATTTTGTTTAAATGTACTGCATGCTGATTTGTATTTCTTCTGTGGAGTTGGTGCTTCCTCCATGCTAATGGTACTTTCCCTTTCTCTAGACTGATCTTGATTTGATTGAAATAATGTGCAGTCAAATGGTAGCCTAAAGATGTAAAAATCAGCTTCAGTAAGCTCCAGTGGAAACGCTAATACAAGGAGAAACACCAACCTAGAGGTCTGTAAGCAGAGGAAGTATTCACCCAACACTGACCACCATTTTTGTGTCTTTGGCAAGAATATGACTCGGGTGACGGGAGTTTGGAAATGGAGCCTCAGATGGGGAAAATGCCTTTATCCAGATACTGTACTCCCTCAAGAGCCCTATATGACCCCCCCCCACACACACATGCATGATCTTTTCATCTTTACTTCAGATAAAAGTATTCTATCCATTCTACTCTAGTTCATTTAACTGTACATGTTTTTCTGAGCCAGGAGTCTCCCAGAATTTACAGGTAACTCCATTCTTACTGTGTGGTTGATTGGGGTTAGAGGCTTGGTATAAATACAATGTGCTATGCATACATATGTAAGGGGGAAAATTAAAGCAGATCTCTAAGTGATCCAGACAGGTTGCAATCAATTCACATGATTCACTTAATAAATGTTTTTAAAATACTATGTTTCTAATCCAACGTTGCAGGAATACAGGACCCAATTTCTGTACCCAAGAGCTTTCAATAAACTGGGTGCAGAATAAAACCACACAAACGCAAACGTGACAACAAAACAACTTATATTAAAACACAGTGTAGAAGTTCAGAGAAAGGAAAGCTAGCACACGAACAGTCAAACCAATTGAAGCAATCACGGGTTCTCTTTGACCTGATGTGTTCATGGAAAGCTCTAGGCACCTATTCTCTTTATATATGAGAGAGATCTGACTGAAGTCTTAGTTTTGGAGCATGAATAGTTATGGAGAATAAATTCCACATTTTACTTAGTGGACCACTGGGAAAATTTCAGTTAATAACTGAAACCTAGTGTGGAGTATGCCAGAATAGCTGGGGAGGTATCCCAAACTTCCTGCAAATCCCAAAGGCAGGCGGTGGGCTATCTCCACTGCTCATCAGGAGTGTGAACAGATATATGACCATGCTGGTAAAAACCGATTGGTTTTCTAAAAGGAAACTCCTGGTAGTCAAATTTATTTTTCTTTGTCATGTGCCATGAATAAAATGATACTCACACCACTGCATAGTTTAAATTATTTCCTGGAGTGCAGTCGGCTTTGGAACTCAGTGATCCCAATTTTAAACTAACTCTTGGGGGGCAAAAGGAGTTGGCACTGCACAGTGAAGTATTTCATCACCTACACTCCCTTACCCCCTGCCCCCCCCAAATTCTTTATATTTCAGGTACAAAAATTCCATTACTTTAGCTTGAGATCGAGTTTCCTCATGCCATAGGTTCAGTCAACACACTCCAAATGAAAGAATCCAAACAGACACTTGATAAGCTATCTATCATGTATCAAGTTCATGCCAGTTGATTAGAAGAATATATTCTGAAATGATTGACAGTTCTTTGACAATACCGATTTATTACCTGTCAAGCTGCAAGGTATGCTTTTGATATACAGAAGTGAAATAATATGGAAGTAAAGCTAACTCTAAGTTAAAACAGGAGTTATGCTACTCCAAATGGATCCCAGATGACTATGAAAAACATATTTGTCTGGATAATAACAATTATATAAGTGATACATGGTTATTACATCGATGACAAACTTCAATGCAGTATACTATGTAAGTGCTCCTACACTATTAAAATAACAATACTGAACCCAATAACTTGAATGGAACCGGAATTTGGAATTATCAGTTTAGACAGCAATATACGGCAAAAGTTTGGTCATTAGTATTAAGGACATGACTTATTTCCTATAAGTCAGTGGGCTTACCTCTGGGCTTCAGACCCATACATTAGAGGAAATGTGTTATAATTGGTTCACTTTGGGTTAAATGATTGATATTTTTAACATATGAAACCTGTTATTTTGTAGCTGAAGTTTACCCTGTTTTCCTATAGCTTCACAAACTTTCCATTTTAAATTATAGAACTTCCATGCTAATTATAAACTTTTATCTTTAAAAGTGGTTCTGCCTTTTAATCATTTTCTGTAGTTGAATTTTTTTTTCCTAAAACCTTATAGAAGATGGCACTGTTCTTAATTTTGACCAAGGAAGATTTTACTTATCTAGCAGAAGCTCAAGGTTTTATTAGTACTCCAAGAAGTTTTGGTCAAAGGCACAACTTAACGCAAGGCCAAATGTTTAAACAAGAATTTATACTTAAAACATACAAATGTTTATCTACGTTAGCAAAGGAAATAAAAGTTCTTATTTTTTCCTTACCTGTGGAATATATTGAGTGCTATTTCTCCCTTTTCAAAATTAGCCACAGCCAGGTTGGCTTAGGTGGTAAAGCTAGAGTCCGCTCCTGGGCAAGCTGGTTAGCATGATTCTCTTCTCTATCGTCATTGTCTGTGCTGTAACCTTGGAACTCTGTGCCCTGGAGGTGGAAGGTGGAGCGGTAAGTGCAAATGCATCTCAAGAGGTCCCTAAACTGCTAAATATATGTGGCCCAGGGATGGTCATTCAGTAGCCTTAACCTCAAGTGATAAAGAAACCCAGGAATGGGAGGGGCCATGGGAGGTGCCTTAACTCTGGTCATTAAAGTACCAGTAAGTGTAAATAATAATAACAATAAGAACTATGATTTATTTAGTGTTCCTTCAGACCAGGCATGGTGCTATGTACTTCTTTCTCTGCATGATGTAAGTGTTTTCATCTACATTTTACAGAGGCTAAAAGAGTTTATATAACTTACGCAATAATTAGTGATGGAGCCATGATTCGAAACAGGCGTAGCTCATCCCAAAGCATCCCAAAACATCCCAGATGTTTTCAAACCTTGATCTCTACAACATGAGAGTCACCTGAGAAGTTTCTTAAGAGCCTATTTCCTGGCTCCAGGAGTCAAAGAATTTGATTCTGTGAACCCGGGGGCAGCCTGAGAATCTGGTGCCTTTTTTTTTTTAACAGTTCCCCCAAGTGATGCTGACCCTGACCCAGATTTAGAAACCATCGCTCCAACCAGTGCTTCCTAGTCCTGTTCACATCGAGTTGCATAGATAACGATACTATGTGTATGGTTCACAGGGAAGTAGACAAAGCTGCTCCCGGGCAGAAGTGATGGGTCTGGAGCCTCCAGCCAGCCCTGGTCTTACTCAAGCCTGAGGGGTCAACACCCCAGCATACAGGTAAGCCAGTCCCAGAACATTAGTGGGATTGGTGTTGCCTCAGTTAGGACTCCCCGATCTGATATCCTAAGCTGGACTGTGAGAGCCCTACATGCTCAGTGTTTTGATACTGTTACATAGAGAAACACTCGTATGAGACACTGAAAGGACCGAACTTCTGAAATGGCTTCACACAGTTTCTGAATCCCCAGCGGGCTCCTGTACTAAGAGGTATCTTACTCATTGGTCACAATACTGGCCAAGAAGCAAATTACCTTTTGGGCAGAACATAAGGAGCTCAAGCTTAGAAGTGGAAGGTTGGAGAGGAGAAGAAGGGAGAGAACTTTTCTTCCTTTGGTCCATGAAGGTGATTTTTCTAATCTTGATAATAGAATTAGCCCATAAGCTAGCAAATACTCAACAGATGTTTGGGTTTCTTTGTTGTGGGGATGACAGAAAAATCAACTTATAACTGTAGTGGGAGGGGCATGCAGCATGGAGCCACTTGAAGGCAGCCCAAAGGGCATCACCTCAGAGGACTGGGGCAGGGGAGGCAGGGAAAGCTCCTCCTCCCAGAAGGTGAACTCTGAAGGGTCAGTTGGAGTTTGCCAGTCACCGAAAGGCAGGGGGGATCCCAGCGAGAGGGCCCAGCATGAGCAAAGACACAATACGGTGTCTGCAAAAGCAGGGACCAGATCTTGGTGTCCCCTGAATCAAGCACTGAAGCAGGAACATTATAGAGAGTCCAAAAATATGTGTCGGAATGAAACAAATGACAGAAATTGAAAAGAGGAATTTCAGCTTCCCATGCATTTTAGGTAGTTATGCTTCAAGCTCTCAGCCTACTTTATCTACTTTACTCTAGGTTCTGAAATCTTGGACCCAATGAAACTTGCATGCCCAAACTGTACAAGCTTAAGCACCTTTCAAAGTAGCTGATTTCCATCAGATGAACCTCTTAAAACAGTAAAATGATCCACATACACAATGTCAAGAAATAAAAAATAAAGAATAGTTTCATTGCTATGAATAAAATGGTTTTGAGGTTTATATAAAGAAAAAGGTGTGGTATTTGTTATGGTGCATTGGTTTTGGTTAAACGTTTTGGTAAAAAATAAATATGGCCAATTTTATCAACGCTAAATAATTACAGTTGACATAATAGCCACACTTTTTAGGATGATATTTTTCTATGTAAATACTTTTCTCCTAAACTAAAAATTACTTTAGTCATGCCAATATTACAGATGGTAAAGTAAGTCCAAGAATATCATGAAACTGTAAATTTGTTTCTAGTTTGATCCCTTTATGAGAATTTCCCAAATTTGGGTTTGAAATATCATTTGCATTTACAAAACTGTTTTATGCTGTTCTTTTGTCACATTATTATAATATAGATGGTTCTGACTTGAATGCAAATTATATTTAGGGTCACTCATTATCATTTTAACATATAGCTCTGTGTTTTCAAGTTTCTCTCTCTTTTTATAAAAAAAATATTTATTTATTTATTTTGGCTGTGCCGGCTCTTAGTTGTGGCACACGGGATCTTCGATGCAGCATGAGGGATCTTTTAGTTGCAGCATGCAGACTTCTTAGTTGTGGCATGCAAACTCCTAGTTGCAGCACACATACGGGATAGAGTTCCCAGACCAGAGATCGAACCCGGGTCCCCTACATTGGGAGCGTGGAGTCTTACCCACTGGACAACCAGGGAAGTCCCAAGTCTCTCTTCTTCTATACCACATGGGTACATAACTTTATGAGATTGGTATTTAATGGATAACTATCTCATAACTTTATAAGAGCAAATTATTAAGCAATCAACAGCAGAGCAAGAGACAAAAAATGGTTTTATTAATGACATACTGGGCTGACTCAAAAATTCCTCCAGTCATGCATCTGTATTCTTGAAACAGCTTCTATTAAAATAGAACAACACTCAAAAGGTACATTCTACGCTATTGCCTTAAAATTTAGGGCAAGCTAGTGAAGGCAACAGAAGAAAATGTGTGAGACCAAGAATGGCAAAAGATGACATTATCTAGATTTTTTTTGATGTAACAAAAATCAGACTAACTTCATTCTTCTAAGGCCTCAATGATACTCTACCAGGCATTAATTTTAAAGCCTCAAGCCACCTTGAGTCACTCAATAGAAACAAAAATCTAAGCAGGGGGCAGAGAAGACTAGTAAGTTTTAAAAAAAGAAATGCAACTGGAGAAAATAAGATGTGTTTTGTTCCACTAGAAATATGACTCTTCACTTTCCCAATCTAACCAGGGCTTGTTCTTATACTATGAATAATATAGCTGTAACTCATCAGAATTGTCTACATTTTAATTTGAAAAATTGTTCCTATGTTAATCTTTAATAGCCTGTCTTCTGGACCAACAGAAAGAGTTACAAAAGAACTCATTTACAGTGGCGTAATTAAGGCCTATGAGAAGCATATTTAGTAATGTGGTGCCATTCCCCTTTTCATCCAATGGCCTCGCTGGTATATAGATCCACCATTTGATCAGTGTATCTGGCCCCAGGGGCTTCATGGTCTGCAAGCCACAACCTACTAATAAGCACCCTCCAGCTTGTTTGCTAAACAGATCAGTCCTGGCAGGCACCCAAAAACTCCAGCCCTTGAAACTTGGAGCTCTTTAACTCGCACGGCCTATTGTGTGGCAAGCGAGAGAATAAACTATGTACCTCATAAATGCAGAGCAATTATGGATCAGTTAGTAATACAGCTGGCTCAAAAGATTGCTTACCTAAACCAAATCGAGGCCTAATTTATTTTTGTATTGTCTTTGTTAAAAACCAAACAAACAGCTCTGCAGAACTTGTATACACAGTAAAGAAAATGGCTGTATTTTCACTGTAAACAAGATGGCAACTATTGGCTAAATGAAATCATCCTCAGTAGCTGAAGGTTTTCCTTTAGAACCAAGCCATTGCTTGCTGTAGATTCCTTACGTTGTTAAAGGAAACATGGTAGGTAGAATGCTTTCACTGATAGAAGTTCAATGTGCTTGTGGTAAAGGGGGTTGCACAGTGCTGTTCCTCGTTGTAGATACCAGATAAGATACCATCAACTTCAAGCATAAAGAAGTAAAAATGAAGTAGCCTTCATTTACAAAGAAATGGTAAAGTAGCATGAGTTCGTGTGCATTAATGAGTCAACAATTATGATGTATGCAGATAAACCTCTTTGGAAAAGCCCTGCTATAATCAAATTAATACTTGCCAACTTATAAATCCATATGATACAAAAAAACAAAACAAACAAACTAAAACACATTAGGTTCGTAGAGCTATTAATATTAAAGTACCTGGAAATGGCTAGTGGAGCATCAGCACAGACTTTTTATTCCATAACTAATGTTTTTCCTACTGTTTGAGCATCTACAGTATGATAAGTACATTAACTAACAAACCTTAGACCCTTAGGAAGGTGTTGTGAGAAGACAGTGATCTTCATTTTAGGAAATCTATAATTTTTAAAATGTCCACACAGATAATAATAGATAATAAAAACACAGTAAGGCTGGTTTGAAAGAGATAGGATCTAGACTTGGTTTCACTATTTATTAACCATGTGACCTTAAGCAAGCAACATACCTTACTGAACCTCAGTCTTCTCATCTGTAAAATGGGGCGTAACCTATTCTATCTTGGAGGGATGTTGAACAGAAGTAAGTTAATGGAGTGGAAGTACTTAATAATGTGCAGACATCTAAAAATGTAAACTCGTTATTGTTGCTAAATAGAAACAAACTTAGAGAACTATCAGGTACATATTTGTGAACCACTGGACAGATTTCTTTGGGACCAACTTTTAATGACACTAATTACCTTGATTTAGGGATTGGAATATTGGTTTGGGATGTGTAGAGAATGTTATATGATCTCATCTTACCTTTTGATTTGCTATTTTTAAAAAATTCCTGATTTTTGCTACAAGTGTGGATATTTGAGATAAATTGATGACTAGATGCTCCAGTTATGAGCCCCAATTCTTGGGATACCCAATCTGATATGCATAAGTTGGCATTTAGTGGACATTTTAGGACTTTTCCCTGACAGATGGTCAGTATTTGCTCTGCTGCTTCTATTTTAGGTAATGTATTAGTCAGCTACTGCTTCAATAATGCTATGTAACAAACCACTGCAAAAATCCAATGGCTTGAAACAGCAAGCAGTTATTTCCCACTCACAGATCTGCAGGTTGACTGCAACTTGGCCTGGCTAGGGTGGACTTCAGGCTCTGGGATCTGGTCCTTGGATTCCAGGATCTAGGCTGCAGGCTGGGTGTAGGTCTGTTCCACATGTCTTTTATCTTCCTTGGATCAGTGACTACCCAGGAAATGTTCTTTTCATATCAAGGGAAGAGGCTTAAAGTATATTTCATTTCAGTGGGATGAACTTCAAAATTACAGGGCAAGGGACTTCCCTGGTGGTGCAGTGGTTAAGAATCCACCTGCCAATGCAGGGGACACCAGTTTGAGCCCTGGTCTGGGAAGATCCCACATGCCATGGAGCAACTAAGCCCGTGCACCACAACTACTGAGCCCACGAGCCACAACTACTGAGCCCTTGTGCCACAGCTACTGAAGCCCTTGGGCCTAGAGTTCATGCTCCAAAACAAGAGAAGCGACCACAATGAGAAGCCCGTGCACTGCAACAAAGAGTAGCCACCACTCGCCACAACTAGAGAAAGCCTGCGCACAGCAACGAAGACCCAATGCAGCCAAAAATAAATAAATAAATTTATTTTAAAAAAAAATTACAGGGCAAGAGCCCTTGGTGAGTAGTTCTAATACAAGGGAAGCATGACAAATTGGAACAGTCCAATCTACTACACATGTTTTTATAAGTGAGCTTATATTTTAGTTTTATATATTTTAAACATTAATAACTTTTGATTACACTCTTAAATCACCCATAACTTAACCCATGTGGCTATTAAGCACTTGGAATATGCCTAGCCCAAACTAAGAGGTGCTAAAATTGTAAAATACACATCAGATGTTGATGACTTTGCAAAAAAAAGTGTAAAATATCTCATAATAATCTTTGTACACAAAGGTATTTCCAGTGAACTCTTAAACCAGAATCAAAGCCATGACACGGCAACATGAATAAGCAAGAGGAAACACTGGCAAACCCTCTCCTCCCTAAACCAGCCCCCCAAAATAAAAAATATCAGAATGGAAATCCTCAACATACTCAATAGATATTTTCCCAAATGTTTATCTCAATTTTTGGTAAATGGATATTAGCAGATCACCAATAGTATGGATTCTGAAATGATCCTGAATCAGTTCTGATTTCATAGGACTCTTTTTCTCATGGCCCCTCAGAGGTCAATTGAATCCTACCTCTAGCAGAATACAACTCTTCCTGGAAAGAACTTTTTATTCACAGTGTTGCCCAAATTTTGAAAGGTGAGGAACTAAGAAATTCTATAACCGAGGTAATTGTTGCTATGTCAGTTCATATCTCCCAACACATGCCTCCAAAAAAAAATAGTAATAACAGAGAAAACTACATAAAAGCATGCCCTTGGCATGAATAAAAGACAGTGTCTAAACTTCAAATTAGGTAAAAAGGTAAACCCACATCCCAGCAAGCTACCCTCACGCTCCTGCTGTCCAAGTCTCCATGGGGAGAAGGGCAGTCTGGGGAAGACTGCAGGGAAGAGAGAAGCAGGAAAAGGCCATAGACTGATCTAAAATCACAGGAAGGGAAAGTCCACCCTACATGGAAAATGCCAGGAAAGAGTCTTTGTGGATCAGAGCAAGATGATGGAAGAGACTTAAAGTGTGTACAGGGGCTTCCCTGGTGGCGCAGTGGTTGAGAGTCCGCCTGCCGACGCAGGGGACACAGGTTCGTGCCCCGGTCCGGGAAGATCCCACATGCCGTGGAGCGGCTAGGCCCGTGAGCCATGGCCGCTGAGCCTGTGCGTCCAGAGCCTGTGCTGCGCAACGGGAGGGGCCACAACAGTGAGAGGCCCGCGAACCCAAAGGACAAAAAAAAAAAAGTCTGTACAGGACTCTTGGTGGTGTCTTGAGAAGACAACTTTCCAGGCAAAGGAGAGGTGGCTTTAATGAGAATGGAGAAGTGCCTTTAGAAAACTGCACAGTGAGACTATGGATAAACACCCAGGCTGCTGGCTAAGGGCATCCTCCTCTCTGCTTGGGATCTCAGCATCTCTCCCAACTCCAGGACGTTGCTCCAGCACCTCTCCTCTCTCCTTCTTTTAGCATCAACTTCTTGGTCTCCCAGATCTTTCCTGCCTGCATGCAGACATACAGGTGATTCTCCCATGTAAAAAACAACTTACTCCCTCATACCCATTAGAATGGCAAATATAAAAAGAAAGAAAGAAACAGAGAGGGAAGGAGGGAGGGAGGGAAGAAAGGAAGGAGGGAGGGAAAGAAAGGAAGAAAGGAAGGAAGGAAGGAAGGAAGAAACAAAGAAAGAAAGAAAGGAAGGAAGGAAGGAAAAAGAGAAAAACAGGAAAAAGAAAGAGAAAGAAAGAAAAAAAAAGGAAGGAAGGAAGCGTTGGTGAAGACATAGAGAAACTGGAACCCTTTTGCATTGCTAGTGGGAAAGTAAAATGGTGCAGATGCTATGGAATACAGTATGGTGGTTTCTCAGAGAAATTAAATATGGAATTGTCATATTAAAAAAAAAGAAAACTGCACAGTGAAACGTAAAGAATGGACTTGAGGACATGGGGAGGGGGAAGGGTAAGCTGGGACAAAGTGAGAGAGTGGCATGGACTTATATGTACTATCAAATGTAAAATAGATAGCTAGTGGGAAGCAGCCACATAGCACAGAGAGATCAGCTCGGTGCTTTGTGTCCACCTAGTGGGGTGGGATAGGGAGGGTGGGAGGGAGACGCAAGATGGAGGAGATATGGGGATATATGTACACGTATAGCTGATTCAGTTTGTTATACAGCAGAAATTAACACACCATTGTAAAGCAATTATACTCCAATAAAGATGTTAAGAAAAAAACAAGAAAGAAAACTGCACAGTGAAGGGGGAAAAAGCAAGAGAGGAAAGTTAGGATTCTTTAACATAAGAGAATATTAAAAAAAAAATTAAAGAACAACTTCCTCCCCTCAATGCCCTGAACACACACGCAGACACACACACAAATACACGCAGTTAAAAAAAAAAAAAATCCACACTATGCTACACTGACAACAGAGGGAGCTCTTGAACCAGGAATCTTGTAAACCACCCCAATCACCCCCTATCCACAGAAATGCAGAGACGCAAGCAATCTTTATTTAAGCAAAAAATACCAAGACAAAGATTAAAACAATTCTGCTGATGAAAATTACTACCTCCTCTCCCACTATTCCCTACCATGTCCTGGCAAGTCAGAGAACTGAGGTTCCATGGAGGCCTTTACTCAGGAGTCAGGACTGTTCTGCTAGGACACCCTGCTCAGATAAATGTTTCCCTGTGAGGTCATAGCCACAGAAACAACAACAAATGCACAGAGGCCAATTAGAAGATCATGAAAGGGAGATAGTGATGGATTGCTCTAAGAAAGGTGGTTAAAGTAATAGGATTCTAGATATATTTTCAGAGTATACCAGAATTGTTGATGTACTGAATATGTGGTGAGGAGGAGAAAAGTAAAGAATAGATCCTAGAGGGCTTCCCTGATGGTGCAGTGGTTGAGAGTCCGCCTGCCGATGCAGGGGACACAGGTTCGTGCCCCGGTCCGGGAAGATCCCACATGCCGCGGAGCGGCTGGGCCCGTGAGCCATGGCCGCTGAGCCTGCGCGTCCGGAGCCTGTGCTCCGCAACGGGAAAGGCCACAGCAGTGGGAGGCCCGCGTACCACAAAAAAAAAAAAAAAAAAGGAATAGATCCTAGGACTTTGGTCTAGACAGCTAACAGAATGTAGGTACTATGGACTGAGATAGTACTGGGGGAAGTGAGTGAGAATTAAGAATTTGGTCATGTTAAGTTTCAAGTGACTTCTAAATATACATTTTTGAATTTCATGGGTTTTGATGCTATTATAAATTATACTGTTTTTTAATTTCTATTTCCCATTGTTTAGTTCTATAATTTAGAATTCTCTGTTAGCTTCATACATTGACCTTGTATCCTACTACCTTGCTAAACTCACTAAATAGTTCTAATAAGTTTTTTATAGATCCCTTAGGATTTTCTACATAGATAATCATGTATCTGTGAGTAAAAGCAGTTTTATTTTGTTCAGTCTAATAGGTATGCTTTCTATTTCTTTTTTCTTGCCTTATTGCTCTGCCTAGGACCTCCAAAATGATGTTGAATTGGAGTACTGTGAGTGTATTTGCCTTGTTCCCTACCTTAAAGGGAGAGCATGCAGTGTAATATTGTAGCTACTGTGTAGATGCCCTTTATCAGGTTTATCAAGTTCCCTTCTGTGTCAGTTTGGCTCCTCAAAGAAGCAGATGCCAAAGTGGGATTAGATGTGCAAGGGATTTACTGGAGGAAATTCCTGCAAAGGATATAGGGGGAGGAAGTGAAGTATTCAGGAGAGATTTCATATCTGCTGCAGATCTGACACCTGTGAAAGGAGAGCAGAAAGTCTTGGTGGATAACCAGGTGGTATAAGCCAAACCTTTATACTTGAGGGGTCTGAGCTCATGGTAATAAAACCCTCTTCAGGCTGGGATTGCTGCACATGTGCATTCACAGTTACAGCAGGTCAAATGAGTACTGGGGGATGGGGGTGCCCAAATGGATCACCTGGGTTCCACATGTTTTCTACCGGTCCCCATTGTATAACAGCTGCCCTAACTCCTCCTGTTGATTAGAGTCAATAGTCCATGCCGAGAGAGTGATTCCTCTTCTTGTTTGTCATTCCCTGGGCACAAAAGTGCCCTGAGGGTAACTGTAAGTCATAGTTCAATGTAATTTTGCTGTGTCCCCTGGTAAGAGTGCACCGTCTTTGAGTCAGAACACTGCAGAACAAAGAGATGCAGGAATGGGAAACACAAAGTCCCAGTGGGTAAGTGAGGTGGGATGTTCAGAGGTAGGGGTAATTAGATTTGCCTTGGAAGTAGAAGTTCATGCTGGTGAGGTCATGGATAGCCTTCATCTCTGCCACTCTGGTACCCTGTTAATATTCCAAGCATGCCAGTTCAGTGGACACCAATATTGAAAACTGTTAATGTCAACTGGCCAACCCATTTTATCTGCTGATTGAGACTTTTTGTTAATGTATGATATAAAAATCTTCATACTTACTGTCAACTCTCATATGTTCATTCAGATGCCTTCATCCTAGATCTCTTATTTTCCAATTCTTTCCCTTCCAGGTCCCTGACAAGATGGCAAGGCCATTGATTACTGTCCTAGGATATTGATATATTCTCACCTTGGGCCATGTCTCTTTCCACAAAATGGATGACCAGGTGCACCACTCACAGATCTGTCCATTGGGAAGTTTTTGTCTTTTTATCGACCTTCAAGGCAACTCCTGAATGTGTCTAATGCCGTTTCGATCCATTTTTAACTTGTTCCCACATACTAAGCTGATCCATCTGAAAACCAAACTCAGGCTTTTCCCTCCTTCTTCACTTGATGTTATGGGACACCTCCATATGGCTACCGTTGCAAGCTTAAGGAAGGAGAGCTCTGAGCTGGGTGACATGGGGGTCTGGGCTACCTGCTCATGCCCAGTTTATTCATGCCCTCTGGTAATATTTGGGGTTTAACCTACATGAAACATTTCCATCTTAGTACAGGCTACCACTTCAAATGGTCAGACTTGATCACTTGGCACGTTCAATAAAACCCAGATGATAATGAACACATGGCCATCTGATGCCATGATCAAGTGTTTCTAGCATGTTACTAGATCCTAGTAGAGACAAAACACTCAACTATGGAGCAACAGGTTGGAATGTCCTCCGGCCTCCTCAATCTTCTGGAAGAATTTTTATGGTACTGGCAATTCCTTTTGAATGTTTGATAAAATTCGACAGTGAAGCCAACTGGGCCTGGCAATTTCATTCTTGCAAAGTTTTAAATAGTGAATTCAATTTCTTTCATAGAAATAGGACTATTTATATTTTCTACTTTTTCTTAAGTTTTTATAAATTTGTGTCTTTCAAAAAATTTGTCCATTTCATCTAAGTCATTGGATTTATTTGCACAAAGTTGGGCTTAACAGTCCCTTATCATTTTCCTAATGTTTGTCAGGTCTTTAATGATGCTCCTTCTTTCATTCCCAACATCAATAATTTGACTTTTTTATTTATGTTTTTTGCTCACTTTGTAAAGTTTTCCTCCCATTTTAAAATATCTTGTAGAGCAGTTCTTCTGGCAACAAATCATCTCAGCTTTTGTTTGACTGAAAGTTTTTATTTCTCCTTCATTTAAAAAAAATTTCCTAATTAAGGATAGAATTAGGTTGACAGTTTCTTTCAACACTTTACCGATACCCTCCCATTGTCTTTTGGCTTAGAGAGCATAAGAAAATAAGTCTTAATACAGTAATTTTGATCTTTGTTTCTCTATATACCATGCATCTTTTTCCTCAATGCTTTAAAACTTTTATTTTTAGTTTTTAGAATTTTTGTTATGATGTATCTTGATGTGTTTTTCATTGTGTTTGTCCTGCTTGGGGTTTGTTGAGTATCTTGGATCTGTGGATTTATAGTTTTTGTCAAATTTTGACAATGTTTGTACATTATTTCTTCAAATATTTTTTCTGTTTCTCTAGCTTCATGTATATTAGACTGTTTAATATTGTCCATAAATCACAGAGATTCTGGGGGATTTTTCAGTCTTTTTTTCTCTGTTTCATTTTGGATAAGTCTATTGTTTTATCTTCAGGTTCACTACTCTTTTCTTTTCCAATGTCTAATCTGATGTTAATTGCATCCAGAGAATTTTTCATTTTGGATATTGTGATTTTCAACACCAGAAGTTCCACATGGTTCTTTTTCAGATCATTGATTTCTTTCCTCACTATGTGCATTTTTCGATTAGTCATTTTAATATGCATGTCTGCTAATACCATCACTGCTATCATTTCTGGGCCTATTTCTATTGACAGCTATTTATCCTGGTATGGGTCACATTTTCCTGCTTCTTGGAATGTGTAATAATCTTTTATTGGGTGCTGGACATTGTGGATTTTATAATGTAGAGTGTCTGGATTTTATTTTCTTTAAAGAAAAATTAGGTTTTGTTTTAGTAGGCAGTTATGTTACTTATGGGTGAGGTCAATCCTTTCAAGGCTGGTTTTCAGTCTTTGTTGGGTGGGTCTATGTAGCCTTTATTCTAGGACAAAGTTAGCCTCACTATGAAGGCATAATTTTCTGCTGTCTTAATTTCTGACTTCTTGATGTATTCAACCAGGGTTCTCCACTCTGGCTGACAAAAGCTTCAACAGTTCTCAGAAGACTTCTGTGAGTTTGGAAACCATTCAGTTGCCTGGTTTCCTCTTTGCTCAACCTCATGAAGTTTACTATTATGCAGGAGTGCCTTAGTATTTAGTAAGAACTCAATGGGATCCCTAAGTATATTTCTGGAGCTCTATTTTTGTGTGTGTAGTCCCTCCTCTCTGGAGCTCTGCTTTATGACTTCTAGGTGCCTCCATACCGTGAGCAGTAATCTGTCTCCAAGACTCAGAGAAACCAAAGCTGCCACCCTCTCCTTGGGATCTCCTCCTTGTTCCTCCCACTGAAAGGTGTGGTAATTGTAGTTCGTTTTTTTTCAAACACAGAGACTTTTATTTATTTATTTTTTATACAGCAGGTTCTTATTAATTGCCTATTTTATATATATTAGTGTATACATGTCAATCCCAACCTCCCAATTCATCACACCACCACCACCACCACCCCCGCCACTTTCCCCCCTTGGTGTCCATACATTTGTTCTCTACATCTGTATCTCTACTTCTGCCCTGCAAACCGGTTCATCTGTACGTAATTGTAGTTTTGACTGCAATGGTTTCCCTTCTCTTGAGGATCACAGAATTGTACTTCCTATTGTTCCAAGTCTTAAAACATCTGCATCAAATCTTATTCTCCAGTATTCGTGTTGTTTAAAGTGGAAGGTAAATTCATGTTACTCCATTATGACTGGATACAACATTTCCTAGGCAGTTGAACATCTGAATCTGACTCTGACACTCACAGAAGTCTAGTCTGAAGCTATAAATCTGGGAGTCATGTAGTACAAGTGTTTCTCCAGACTTGATTATGCTGTGTGGAGATAGTGCTCCTTTCAGCCCCTAAGGCAGCTGGGTAGTAATTGCAGGCTGGGCTCAGCCCCTGGCTGCCACTCCAGTATGAAAAATAATTTAAATATATACTACTTCTACTTGCTCTACTTGAAATTAATATGGAGAATAGAGCAAAGGGTTAAGCTCTGGGCATTCTGAAACTTAGAGATGGGGGTAGGGGTTGGGAGAGGAATATCCATCAAGGAGATTGAGAAGTAGTGCTCATGGAGTAGGAGAAAACCACGAGAACATGCTGCATTGGAAGCGAAGTGAGAAGACCTTTCAAGAGGGCTGGAGTGATCAGATGGTGTTAGAAGTTAAGTAAGATGAAGAATGAGATTCGAACACTGGATTAGGCAAGATTATGAGTGTTGGTAATCTAGCAGGAGCATTTTCAGTGCAATGGGGAGGGAAGCAGACAGCTGTCATGACAAGGAGCAGAGAAGATACCTTGAGCAAAATAAGGAAAGTAGGATGGAACTTTTTTTTAAAGACAAGTATCCTTTACAGAGAAATTCTATTTATTTCTATAATAAAATGTTCCAGTGTTGTCACAATATCTCTTTTGTACTCTAATTTGTCCCATTCATAGATTTGTTGGGGGTTGTTTTCTTTTTCTTCTTTGTTTTTTTTTTTTTTCTGACTGTGCCACGTGGCTTGCGGGATCTACAAGAGACCCCGGGTCCCCTGCAGTGGAAGCGCAGAGTCCTAACCACTGGACAGCCAGGGAACTCCCCCATCCATAGATTTGTTAATCACCTTTTCCATATACAGTTGATCCTCATTATTGTGGATTTCATATTTTCAAATTCATCTAATCACTAAAATTTATTTGAAACCCCCAAATCAGTACTCGTGGCCCTTTCGAGATCATTTGCAGACATCTGCGGGGTGGTGAAGACTTTGATTTGCTCCACGTGCACATTCCTAGCTGAGGTGAAAAAGGCAGTACTCTGTCTCTGGTTTCAGCTCCGAAATTGTAAACAAGTATCTTTTTGTCATGGTCTATGTAGTGCTAATTTTTTCACATTTTTGTGCTTTTCTTTGGTGATTTCACTGTTTAAGATGTCCCTCAAGTGTAGTGCTGGAGTGCTGTCTAGTGTTCCCAAGAGAAAGAAGGTTGTGATGTACCTTATGGAGAAAGTATGTGTGGTAGATAAGCTTCATTCAGGCATGAGTTATAGTGCTGTTGGCCATGAGTTCAATGTTAATGAACCAACAATGTATATCACATAAAACTTCTTTAAACAGGAATACACATACAACAAGGTTGTGCATTGACCAGTGACAAAAATGTTGTGACCAGAGGCTCACAGGACCCTAACCCTGTTTCACCCTAGGAGCAGTGGTTCAGTAGCTGCTATTCAGTCTTCGCAGTGACTTGATGGAACATAACTGTTGCAAATGAATGAGAATTCACTGTATAATGTTTTTCTTTAAAAAACAAAAACGTAAGGCGTGGTACAAAAAGCACTAGACCAAGAATTCTGGGAACTTGTTTCTAGTTCTCATTCTTCCAATAACCAGTTGTGCATCCTTCAGTGAGCACTCTGGCCTCATTTGGTTTCTTCATCTATAAATGGAGCTGTTTCAATTAGATTATTGCTAAGGCCCCCAGAGCTCTAGCATTCTCTGACCTTGTATCATCACTAAGGGAAATTCCCAGTGATAGTCTCTTCCCAAGAAAGTCTCTTCTGCTTTATTTCACACCACCTCATTTCATAAGGGGGGTAAGGGAGGAAAGGATGATCTTACAATAAGACAAATAAGCACCATGTTGTAGAGAGTGCCATAGAGATGAAATAAAAGACACTGATTTTTTTAAATCTGGGAAGTTTTCCCAGGAAAAGAGTTGCTTATGACTTTGGAAGTCATATCAAAATAACCCCCACATGTTAACAGTACATGTCACATTAAGAAATAGATATTAATGAGGGATTGTAAAAGAAAACAGCCACAGTAGGTTTAAATAGGGTACAGCCTTCTGATGACAACTTTGAATATAGAGTGCTAAAATGCAGGCAGACTGAGTAAGGTGTGGGCATGTTACCAAAAATACAAGCAATACAGAGAGTACGGTCAGGTGGCAACCTGAATTCACACTCAGGGTTTTTAATATCAGAAGGAAGAAAGCCATTTGCAACTCTTTGCTAAAGGATGAAGCTCTGCTGAGGGTTAAGAATACAGGCCCACATGTGTAATGACAGAAGGTGAATATCTTATGGGGGGTGTGAGGGGGCAAGGAGGGGATTGAAAAATGAAATAAATTCTCTGTGTAATTTGGCTTTTTTTCCTTATTAGAAAAATATTAATAGTAACTTAAAAATGAGTCGAGTTTTTTTTAATCCTTTTAATGTGTTGTTGGATTCTGTCTGCTAGTATTTTGTTGAGGATTTTTGCATCTATATTCAACAGTGATATTGGTCTGTAATTTTCTTTTTTTTGTAGTATCTTTGTCGGGTTTTGGTATCAGGTGATGGTGGCCACATAGAATGAGTTTGGGAGTGTTCCTTCCTCTGAAGTTTTTTGGAAGAGTTTGAGAAGGGTGGGTGTTAGCTCTTCTCTAAATGTTTGATAGAATTCACCTGTGAAGCCATCTGGTCCTGGACTTTTGTTTGTTGGAAGATTTTTAATCACAGTTTCAATTTCATTACTTGTGATTAGTCTGTTCACATTTTCTATTTCTTCCTGGTTCAGTCATGGAAGGTTATACCTTTCTAAGAATTTGTCCATTTCTTCCAGGTTGTCCACTTTATTGGCATAGAGTTGCTTGTAGTAGTCTCTTAGGATGCTTTGTATTTCTGCAGTGTCTGTTGTAACTTCTCCTTTTTCATTTCTAATTTTATTCATTTGAGTCCTCTCCCTCTTTTTTCTTGATGAGTCTGGCTAATGGCTTATCAATTTTGTTTATCTTCTCAAAGAACCAGCCTTTAGTTTTATTCATCTTTGCTATTGTTTTCTTTGTTTCTATTTCATTTATTTCTGCTCTGATCTTTATGATTTCTTTCCTTCTACTAACTTTGGGTTTTGTTTGTTCTTCTTTCTCTAGTTCCTTTAGGTGTAAGGTTAGATTGTTTACTTGAGATTTTTCTTGTTTCTTGAGGTAGGCTTGTATTGCTATAAACTTCCCTCTTAGAACTGCTTTTGCTGCATCTCATAGGTTTTGGATTGTCGTGTTTTCATTGTCATTTTTCTCTAGGTATTTTGATTTCTTCAGGGATCTCTTGGTTATTTAGTAACGTATTGTTTAGCCTCCATGTGTTTGTGTTTTTTACGTTTTTTTCCCTGTAATTGTTTCTAATCTCATAGTGTTGTGGTCAGAAAAGATGCTTGATATGACTTCAATTTTCTTAAATTTACTGAGGCTTAATTTGTTACCCAAGATGTGATCTATCCTGGAGAATGTTCCATGTGCACTTGAGAAGAAAGTGTAATCTGCTGTTTTTGGATGGAATGTCCTATAAATATCAATTAAATCTATCTGGTCTATTGTGTCATTTAAAGCTTGTGTTTCCTTATTAATTTTCTGATTGGATGATCTGTCCATTGGTGAAAGTGGGGTGTTAAAGTCCCCCACTATTATTGTGTTACTGTTGATTTCCTCTTTTATAGCTGTTAGCAGTTGCCTTATGTATTGAGGTGCTCTTATGTTGGGTGCATATATATTTATAATTGTTATATCTTCTTCTTGGATTGATCCCTTGATCATTATGTAGTGTCCTTCCTTGTCTCTTGTAACATTCTTTATTTTAAAGTCTATTTTATCTGATATGAGTATTGTTACTCCAGCTTTCTATTGATTTCCATTTGCATGGAATATCTTTTTCCATCCCCTCACTTTCAGTCTGTGTGTGTCCCTAGGTCTGAAGTGGGTCTCTTGTAGACAGCATATATATGGGTCTTGTTTTTGTATACATTCAGCGAGCCTGTGTCTTTTGGTTAGAGCATTTAATCCATTCACATTTAAGGTAATTATCGATATGTATGTTCCTACTACCATTTTCTTTCTTTTTTTTTTTTTTTGCGGTACGCGGGCCGCTCACTGTTGTGGCCTCTCCCGTTGCATAGCACAGGCTCCGGGCATGCAGGCTCAGCAGCCGTGGCTCACGGGCCCAGCCACTCCACGGCATGTGGGATCTTCCCAGACTGGGGCACGAACCTGTGTCCCCTGCGTCGGCAGGCGGACTCTCAACCACTGCGCCACCAGGGAAGCCCTACCATTTTCTTAATTGTTGTGGGTTTGTTTTTGTAGGACCTTTTCTTCTCCTGTGTTTCCCACTTAGAGAAGTTCCATTAGCGTTTGTTGTAGAGCTGGCTTGGTGGTGCTGAATTCTTTTAGCTTTTGCTTGTCTGTAAAACTTTTGATTTCTCTGTCGAACCTGAATGAGATCCTTGCCAGGTAGAGTAATCTTGGCTGTAGGTTCTTCCCTTTCATCACTTTAAATATATCATGTCACTCCCTTCTGCCTTGTAGAGTTTCTGCTGAGAAATCAGCTGTTAATCTTATGGGAGTTCCCTTGTATGTAATTTGTCGTTTTTCCCTTGTTGCTTTCCATAATTTTTCTTTGTCTTGAATTTTTGTCAATTTGATTACTATGTGTCTCGGTGTGTTTCTCCTTGGGTTTATCCCGCCTGGGACTCTCTGTGCTTCCTGGACCTGGGTGGCTATTTCCTTTCCTATGTTAGGGAAGTTTTCAACTATAATCTTTTCAAATCTTTTCTCAGTTCCTTTCTCTCTCTCTTCTCCTTCTGGGACCCCTATAATGCGAACGTTGTTGTGTTTAATGTTGTCCCAGAGGTCTCTTAGGCTGTCTTCATTTCTTTTCATTCTTTTCTCTTTATTCTGTTCTGAGGCAGTGAATTCCACCATTCTGTCTTCCAGGTTACTTAACCGTTTTTCTGCCTCAGTTATTCTGCTATTGATTCCTTCTAGTGTATTTTTCATTTTAGTTATTGTTCATCTCTGTTTGTTTGTTCTTTAATTCTTCTAGGTGTTTGTTCTTTAATTCTTCTAGGTCTTTGTTAAACATTTCTTGCATCTTCTTGATCTTTGCCTCCATTCTTTTTCCGAGGTCCTGGATCATCTTCACTATCATTATTCTGAATTCTTTTTCTGGAAGGTTTCCTATCTACACTTCATTTAGTTTTTTTTCCTGGGGTTTTATCTTGTTCCTTCATCTGGTACATAGCCCTCTGCCTTTTCATCTTGTCTATCTTTCTGTGAATGTGGTTTTTGTTCCACAGGCTGCAGGATTGTAGTTCTTCTTGCTTCTGCTGTCTGCCCTCTGGTCAGAAGCTGAATTTTTAAAATAGTTTTTCCCTGAGTAGTCTTTGGTGCTTCACATGGACTTTGATGCTGGGTGGTTGAACAGCTACATCCCATCACGGGTCTTTGGTTGTACAGGATTATGTCATTTTGCAGCACTGGAAGGGAGGTTTACCAACTGGTCTGTGTCAATCAGAATCCTAGCAGGAAATCGGTGGCAAAAATCAAGTTGGGACAATCCCAGGAGGGTTTTTAAAGGGACTGTTTAAACAATGGCATAGGGAAACCACAAGGAACAGGGCAGTCCCCTAGGACTAGTAACAGTGGAGCTGTTACCATCCCTGTCTGGAAGGGATGAGAGAAGGGATAGGTTTCCAGATCCTAGGTTTCCAACCTTGGAATTAGAGAGTCGTGATGAGGAGTTCACCTGGAGAGGAGCGGTGACATTTTCAATCATCACTCAGCCCAAGTCTACAGGAAGGGAACTAAACAAATAACAACCTCAGTCTTACCCACCTCCCATCTCCTGATGGCTTGTCTCTGTTCCTCACTGCACAACCAGAAGCCAGTGAGCAAGAGGCCCTGATGGTGTTGCCCAGACAGGAGGATCCAAAAAGATTCCAAACAGAATTAGTAGATTACTTTCAAGGTAGAAGTACTCTGCATACACAGTTGGTCCAAAATTTTTTAAATGACCAAGAATGAAAATCTGTATCCAACCAAAGCTAAAAATCATCATAATTGAGTCAACCTTAGGGATGCAAAAATAAAACTGAAATTTTATTCAAAATTACTTAATGTTCAAATTTTTTATTGGTCAAATTCTAATAGGACAAGATAAACAATTTTTCAGAACTCTTAGCTACTAACTTGCTCCTGCTGTCACCACACCATTTGGGGTATTAAATCGATTCACTTCAACTGGCATTTTTACTAATATCACTAATCTTTTATATGCAAAAAAGATATAGTTTGGAAGAATATTTTGAGAAGCATGTTTTCTAGAAGAAACTTATGCCTAGAATGTACTGTTATCCTTCATCTTCAAAAACTTAACAAATGGTTAGCAAACTATAGCAATTATTTCAATAACTTTAAAAAAATTCATAGTTCCTATATTAGATTTCCAGGGTTGCCATAGCAAAGTACCACAGACTAGGTGGCTTAAAACAGCACAAATTTATTCAAGACACTGAATACCAGGCAACAAAGAACAATGACCATTAAGAGATGGAAAACAAAACGGGTGAGCCCTACAATTTATCCAGCTTAGAGCCTAGAGAGAGTTTCCAAGACCTCGCATTTCCTAGATCTAAATATACACGTTACCATGTAGATTGTGGAAAAGATTTTAAAAGCCCCCTGGATCTCATTTTCAGTGTCCCTTATTTTAACCTCAAAATTTCCAAATATTTGCTAAATCTCTAAAACAGAGATCATTTGTAAAACTGCACAAGTAAACATTACTAAGCAGTTTGACCATCGTTGTAAGCAACCTTTATGTCAGGGAGATCATCTCTTTGCCAGACACACTCACTATCAATTCCCAAATCTCACTTTTAAAGCAACATTCTTGTGAACTGAGCAGTAAAAATACAAATCCAATAAGCCTATCAACCTTCCCTATCTAACTGTAAATTGAATTCTCCTTCTTTCCAAATGGACAATTCAAAGTTGATAATGGGAAGAAAGTCCCCAGGTGAAAGAAAGTTTGGCTGAGGAGCACTGGGCCACCCAAGTGGCACAGAAATGCTGGACGGCCAAGGAGGATGTGACCATCAGAGGACAGGAAGGGCCACAGATACAGGAAGAGCCAGGCTCTGCTTGTACAGGGACAGTAGAACAGAAACACAGATGCCATTGAAGCTATCGTGCCTGCCCTGGGTACCTGCCTTCAACATTTTTTTTTTTTTTTTAACCTAAATGAGAAATATATTTCTACCTTGTTTGAGTCACCATTATTTTGCGTTGTATCACATGGGAAGCCAAACCTGATCCTATATTATACATGAAAAATTATCTCATTTAATCATCCCAGCAACCCTTCAAGGTGTGTCGTATCATTACCTTTACTTTATAGAGGAGCAAACGGAGACACAAAGAGGTTAAGTTACTTGCCCAGGGTAACATAATTGGTAAGAGGGTTTGCCAACAGGGCAAGGATAAAGGAAAAGAGTAGAAGAGGGCCGGCAACATGGCAATCAGAGTAAGGGCACAGTAAAGGGTCCTTAAACCAGCAGATTAATCCTCGCCCAAAAAGTGTTGTCTCTATATTTCATCCATGGGAATATTAGTCTTTAGAATTATCTGAAGTCTTTAGAAACTTATACCACACATAAAATGGGATTCTTAACTGTAGAGACTCTACTAAAAAAAAAAAAAGTAAGAAACACACATAAGAGAATTTAGAGCAGAGATGTAGCAGCCTTGAGACGTTCTGGATAATTGACAGCTCTCTTTTGATTCAAGATTGAGCAGAAAATGCTCTCTGTTTTCATTCTCCTTTCAAAAATTGATCAATTCTTCTTCTTTACTAAATGTAATGAAGATAGTGGAACTTTCATTTGACAAGTGATGATCTAGAAACTGCTGTAAGCCATTGCACCAAATCAAACAATCATTTTGGGTATTGAGGCTTGCGTTCTAGTCCATCTCGGCCCCTGATGAGCTCCTGGTTTTAGACATTGCAATTGACATCCTGGCTCCCTGTTTCCTCACTTATTCAAAAAAGATGGCCTTAGAAAAAGATCACATTTTCTAAGGCCTTTTCTAGTCATAATTCTCAATGATTCTGAATATGACTATATCACATACAAATGAAGAAAATATAGAAGGTGTGTTCTATATTTATTTCTAGAAAATATAGAAGGTGTGTCCTAGAAGGTTTTTTTCTCTTTGTAACTCCCTGTGATGAAGTTATTTAATTGACTCTGTTACCCGACCCCAGCTCCCCCAAAACAACAGAGTGCAGTAAAAACACTTCAGATTGACGGAGGCCCCTGATTATTTAGGAGCTGCTTTAGTAGGACTTGACTGTAATACTATTTACCATGAGGCCTGAGAAAATTGGTGGGATTCGAGTTACAGCCCTAATAATTTGCCTTTATAGATTTAACCTGAAATAACAGGCTGAAGGGACAAATAAAATTAGCAGTTTCCTAGATAATTCCTGGATAAATGTAAGTATAAAATCCTGTTTGAAGGAAAGCAACAAGTAGGTAGCTATGGTTCAAAAGAGGCAGAAAAGAGAAATGGCTAAGGTCACTCTGACCCTAATTAAGGACTCTGCAAAGTTCTGGCTCCTGTAGTTTGCTGTGCCTTGGAACAGCTCTGCTCTTTCTCTAGCGTGAGGTGTCAGAGGGACAAGTGTCTTTCCTTGTGGGCAATCTCCCTCGTGCGGAAACTTGCCAGGAATCCAGAAATAAGCAAAAAGGAAAGGAAGGAAGGAAGGGAGGGAGGAAGGGAAGGAAGGAAGGAAGGAAGGATGGAAGGGAGGGAGGAAGGAAGGGAGGGAGGGAGGGAGGGAAAGAAGGAAGGAAGAACAAACCTCTTAGGAACACAAAGAGCAACACAGAATATAAATTTAGTTTGTGTCCTTAATATCAATACATTCTCATTCATTCATTCATCCACTCATTCGATCAAGTGCCTCATTAGTCTAGGGGCTGTGGAACGCAAAACAATTTAGAAGCTATAGAAGATACTATCTCAGTTATCAAAGAAATGACAGTCTGTATCACAAATATTTCAACTTCCCATTGACAGGAAGGTGTTTTTATAAAGTTGTTTTTGTATATCCTGTACCTTTGCTTCCCAAACTTCTATCCTTATGGGTTTGTTTCTTTTTCTCATCCTTATCCAATATTTCTTTAGAATTGTTCAAAAGCCACAGACTCTCCCAAGAGCAAATGGTCACATTACAAGGAGAGATGCTTTTGCTTCCTTGGACATGCCAAAGCCTTTGCTGTTTTCATCGAAAAATATTACAACCAACAAAGACTACTTCCAAGTCTTCATAAAAGCACATTTCTACTAAGAGAAAATTTAAATTTCAGGGGGAATGCAGGCAAAACTGATTAGCAGAGCTCCTTCCCATGAGATAATGAGGGCAAGGAGGGCAAGACTTGATTTAGAGCTATTCAAAGAGGAACCTGTACTTCCACAGCCTGACAGATTACACCCTCTTTATTCCTTCCAGCACTTGTCAACATCAGCGCATAAATACCTCTGTCCAATCATTTTCAAAGAACAAGATCCCAGCTACAAATGCAGCCCAGAAGATCCACGACTTGCTTCTCCTATGTTCCTCTGCCAACTCTGCCATGGGAAATAGGCGGGCGACAAAGGCTGCGGCAACACCATCATCCCTGCATTCACTGCTCAAAACATTCTCTTAGGGGCTTCCCTGGCTTTAGTGGTTAAGAATTCGCCTACCAATGCAGGGCACATGGGTTTGAGCCCTGATCCGGGAAGATCCCACATGCCGCAGAGCAACTAAGCCCGTGAGCCAAAACTACTGAGCCTGCGCTCTAGAGCCCGCGAGCCACAACTACTGGGCCCGCATGCCACAACTACTGAAGCCCACGCGCCTAGAGCCCATGCTCGCAACAAGAGAAGCCACCGCAACGAGAAGCCCGTGTACCGCAACAAAGAGTAGCCCCCGCTCGCCGCAACTAGAGAAAGCCTGCGTGCAGCAACGAAGACCCAATGCAGTCAAAAATAAATTAATTTTTAAAAAATTTCTCTTAATTCTCCTGCAAAAATGGCCTAATGTTTCCAAGGAATTGTTGAGTTATGTGATGCCAGTGAAGCTGTCCTTGAGTACTTGATTCCTTTGCAGGAAAAATTAGGCAAGATTGATGATGAAGAGAACTTTATAGGACAATACGAAATTGAATCTAGTTGGTGACTTACTATGGGTATTAGTTTCCTAGGGCTGCCATAACAAATTACCACAAACTGTGTGGCTTAATACAGCAGAAATTTATTCTCTTATTATCCTGGAGGGGAGAAATCCAAAAGAAAGGTGTTGGCAGAGCTGCAATCCCTCCAAAGACTCTAGGGGAGAATCCTCCTTTGCCTCTTCTACTTCTGGTGGCTCCAGGTGCTTCACAGCTTGTGGTGGCGTCCCTCCAATCTCTGCTTCTGTCTTCACATGGCTTCTCCTCTGTATCCTTTCCCCATCTCTCCTCATATGTCTTTGGATTTAGGATCCAATGTAATTTAGGTTGATCTCATCTTGAGATTGCTAACTTAGTTACATCTGCAAAGACCCTTTTTCTAAACAAGGTTATATTTATGGCTTCAGGTAGATATATCTTTGGGGGGGTGGTTACGACTCAAGGCATACACTATGTTATTCCTTTAATTGGATCTTATCTATTTCAGAAAGCTTTGTACTACATAGTATAAACAATTGTAACCTGGATTGAAGTCTTCCTGTTCTTTAAGATAAAGGTATAATTTGCTAGAATCCCAATTCCATGTCCTGGGGAAATCCAATCCCTCCCCAGGGCTTCTGCAAATTCTTAGAATGGGGTGAGAGAGCTGGGTAAGCTCCACTGAATTAATTCAGTTCATGAATTCTCACTGCTTGTTCTTTCCCTTATACCTTGTTGATCCAGAAACAAAATTTGGCCTAGTTCTTCAATCAAAACCAACCACTCTCACAAAGTTCTAACATAAGTAACAGATTTTATTGGATTATCAATAATGGTGGGGGTGGCATTGAACATAGGAGGGAAATTCCTTTAAATTGAATATGAGAAATTCTTTTTCTCTCTTTTTTTTTTTAAATTGGGATATAGCTGTTTTCCAGTGTTGTGTTAGTTTCTACTGCACAGCGAAGTGGAGTTCCCTGTGCTATACAGCAGGTTCTTATTAGTTATCTACTTTGTACATATTGGTGTATATATGTCAATCCCCATCTCCCAATTCATCCCACCAGCCCCCTTTTCCCCCCTTGGTGTCCATATGTTTGTTCTCTACATCTGTGTCTCCAGAGAAATTCCTTTTCTTAAATTCTTCAGCCACATTCTCATGTGGCTTGGCCATCATATCTCTCTTTTCCCTTTAATACTTTCTCATTCTTATTTTTTCTTAGTAGGACAGTTTCATTATCTACTTTCCTCCTTCAGCAAGCCCTGCCCTTAGGGGCTTACCTTTTACCCTGGAATCTTATTTAAACTAGTTTCCTTTTAGGGATAGTCTCAACCTGAGAAGAATTCTCATGTCAACTATCAAGATTCTAATCCCCTCTTCCCTGCTTACCATAAATCATTTACAATCTGTTAGAAAAGATCTTCAAGATAATTTTTTCTTAAGTTGCATAACAACCAAGAATCAAAACCTTTGTGGTAACATTGCTTCTAAGGGAAAAGTCATAAAGAACTTTACTACTTTTATCTATAAAATGTGTTCCAGGCTGCTATTTGAACAATAAAAAAGGGGAGAGGGAAAGCACAAAAGAAGAGTAGGTATTAGAGACACGAGGAATTACTGCCATGATCATGATTGAATCTGATCTATAATTTGATCACGTTGAAGGTGTACTGAACCCCTCATTTAATAATATGGAGCCACAAGTCGCTTTCTACCTCAAAAGAAAACTTAAGCATCAATCATAACTTATCAGTTTTAATACTCAGGGTGACAATAAATGAACAGCAGGACGTGATTGATTAATGTGTTCTGATTTCCCAGTTTCTAACAGCCCTACACTAACAATTGCTAAAAGTACAAACCCTAGCGTTCAGTTTGTCTCTTCAGATGATCAGGGAAGGACTAAAAGGAGAGAGGTGTTAAGAAGCAGCTATTGTTAAAAAGGAGGGTAGATTTTACAACACTGAGGGCTAAGGCGACCAGTCAAGGCCACTGAGGAAACAGGCTTCACTTCTGCCTAGTCAGCTACTCTGGGATGAAATGATGCAATACGTGGTGTTTGGAAAATGAAAATTTGAATATACAGGGAATAACTTAAATGATCCTATTAAAGGACACAGGTCCGACACATGAATATATATTTCCAGAATTAGGTCTACATTCAAAGTCCATCCATGACTCAGTTCATGATCTACTGACGCTGATGGAATTGTAGCCTAAATGAAGCTGAAAGACTTAAAAGGCAAACTTCAACCACCAATCTACCTGAAAGAATTTATTTCCAGAGAAAGACAATTAAAAGGTGAAGGAAAAAACGTTAGGAACAATGCAATTAAATAGATGACTTGGACCCTCACATTTTTCCCAGTCATTAACCCAAAAATAGTGCCCCCTAGGAATTTTGAATTTGCTAAACCAATTATAATAGCATAAGCTAAGGGCTTAAAGATAATTATTAACTTAGTTCTCCATCAGGAAATATCCTGACAAGTCATCTATTCCAGCCCCTTGCTATTAGACAAGACCACTGCCGTACTCTTCGTAGAGAGGAGAAACAGATTGCTCTCACAAGTCTCCAGGAGGGGGAATCTAGTTATCCTGATCTAAGAATTCTCATGCTAAATCAGCTTAACGTGTTCACAGTCCTCTCCTGCTTTTGTCTTTGTAGCGAGAGAACAATGATCTTCACGTAGGAAGACTATTCTCAAGTTCACTGTCAGCCTCATTTTAGCCTTTCTTCCTCGCCCTTATTTTCTACTTCTCTAATCTTCATTAGCTTTATTGAAACCCTCCTTTATGTTTTTCCCATTTCGCCCTAATTGTGAAGTCCAAATATGAGTTGTCCTCATGGAAATTCCTTTAGCCTGCCTCAAGTGGTTATTATTCCTAATCTCTTAAATGAAATGTTAACAGGTCAAAGGAATTTAGGAACTCCTCGGTTTGGTCAATTCCACAAATATTTATCAAGTACTCACATGTGCAAGGCACTGTGCTAGGTTCTAGAAAAGAGAGACACAGGTATTTGTAATAACAGAAAAGTAAACATCCATTCCTATTATGCTGTGGGGCAGTTACCAAGTGAGATAGATCTCTGGGTACTGACATGACCGGGCCTCCAAGACAGATTACTGAGTCAAAAGGACAAACCACAGAGCAAAAGTAATAACAGCTAACACTTAACATAGGTCTTGGCACGTACACAAAAAATAAAGCTACTGCAACTGTCATATAATATCTAAATACATAAAAAATTGAAAGGTCTTAAAAAATGCACTCCAAATGACCAAACACATGATCATGGTTACCCAAGAAACTGAGTAGGTATTAAGGGAAAATTAACCGTCTTCATGATGGTTGACCTTTTATTTTTGTGGCAAAGGGAATTTATGTGTTACTCAGTAATTGATAACTTTTTAATTTAGAAGATTAAGAAGGCCTGGCCCTCACTTCAAATTGTCCATAATTGTGTTAGGGTTGGGGAGAGCAGAGGGAAGTTGTTCAATCTAATCCACAAAACTGTACTGGGCAAAACAGTATCTGTGTCAGGTGAGGGGTATAGGCTGTCCACAGGGAAGGACAGAGCACACCCACCAGCAATGGCATCTCGGGGAAGATGGTGTTTGATGTAAGCTTGGAAAGATGGGCAGGATGCAAGTGTCAGGATTTTGGAGCTGGAGGATATTTTAAGCTAAGAGGGCAGCTTGAGAAGAGGCTAAAAGGCAGGAAAGAGTAAGACAGGCAGTGTTTAATTTGACAAACAACAGGGAGCCTTAGAAGGTTGAGCAAGGGATTGATCTTATTAAGGATGTAGCTGAGGAATGAGTGTGAAGGGGACCTTAGACTGGACAGAGGCTGGTAATGGTCTGAGAAGGAGACCTGCCCAGGAGGGTAGCCATAGGAAGAGAGAAGAGAAAAGAGATGTCTCAGAAGTAAAAGTCATGGGAACTAGATAAGGGAAATGGCAGAATCAAAGAGGTTGCCAAAGCATGAAGCCAAAAGATCATCACTGAAAATTTTAATGTGAAAATACTGCTCAGAAATATGTCTGGTAAATGGAGCAACTTTACCTAGGAAAGCAGGAAGAGAGGTTGTAATTCAAAACCACAACATGACATGAAGTTAGGAACCATCATTGTCGGGTGCTGAAAGAAGCACGCCCCTAGAACAATAATGACAGGCAGATTCTCCCTGCTCTGTTTGCCAAAGCACAGATACTCTAAGTGTGGTCCATGGACCAATGCTAGGCTATGAGCTGTTTGTTACCCCATGTGATGAGATAGGAATTGAAATCAAGAGAAAGAATTTAGAAAGTTTTATACCAATTTAACAAGAGTAATTTTCTGTTTATTGGGGCAAATATTTCTTACGATTGTGCTTATATTTTTCTATGTCTTTTTTATTTCATTTACTTTTATACCAGTTTAATAGAGTAATTATATGTTTATTGGATCTAGTAGTTCTTACAATTGCACTTATATTTTTGCATGGTTTTTATTTCACTTTTCTAGCAATTCATTTTTATTGTATTTTATAAAAGTTTCAACCCACAATGGACTGAAGGAAAAAACCTGTCTTTCACCAAGAATAGTTTAAGTACCATTGTAGAGTATGCTTCATATTTAAAGATTTTAAAGTACTTCTTATTTATTATTTCATTTTATCCTGAAAAATATCTTCAAGTAAGTAGTGCAAGCCTGGTTCCCAGGCTTGTGTAAATGTGCAATTTTACACAGGGAAACCCAATTCTAGAGGAGTTTTATATATTTTAAAAAAACTTTATGGAGGCATATTTGACATATAACATTATATTAGTTTCAGGAGTACAAAGTAATGATTCAATATTTGTATATATTGTGAAATGATCAGCACAATAAGTCTACATAACATCCATCACCCTACACCGTTTCCCTTCTAGAGGGGTTTTACAAATTATCCCCAAATCACACAAAGATGTTGGGGGTCGGGGGTGGAGAAGCATGTGTGGAAAGCCAGGTTTCTTATTCAAAGCCAAAGAATCTCCAGTAGCTCTTACTGGTGCATGTTGAAATTGCTTTTTAGGACTCAGATTAGCAATTTTGCTTCTTTAAAACATGCAACATTTACTGCAGAGGTTCTCAGAAGCAAATTTAAGGTACCCTTAGATAGAGGCAAAAAGCTTCCAAATTTTTAATTCCTTTAACTCTAGGATTCAAATGAATCACAAATGATTCCAGCTAGACTGGCATCAACCAATATTTTTAATCAATTACTAATGATTATATATTAGGTGGGATATTGGAGAGTATCACACTTCCTCAAATATCCCTTTTCAGAAAATCTCCTTTTAGAGTTGATACTTATCTTAAAAGTTACCTTATCCTAAAATCAAATTATTTTTCTTATTTTTACCCTGAGCCCAACAAAGTTGGATGACACACCATCATCAAAGGCTGTGAACACATTGGTATTTCAAACAGCACCCAGAATGATTGGTTCCTGAGAATACAGAATTGTAAAGTTCAAATTTTGCTTATTCTCAGAAATTGTGACAGAAAAAGAGATAGAGTTTGCTGGAGGATTCACCAACCTCCTAGATAATGAAAGATCTCCAGTAAAATAACATTCTGATGACCTAAGTGTAAATGAACCAGAGATATGTAGATTAAATTTCTTTTGAAACACACATGGTTTTTAAAAATTATGGGGAAAGTACTTGGCAAAACGTACTAAAAGAATTTGCCAAACCCCAAATGTTTGATAGACAGCTGGAGAAATGAGGCCAATACAAAATCTCTGCCTAGTCATTCATCCTCTCCAGGTACTAAGTACAAAGGTGTCTTAGACTTCCATCAAGGCTAACAAGCAACTGGAATGTTCTTAAACTTAGTTAAATAGTCAATTACACAAAACCACTAACTTTTGAAAAACATTACTTCTCAGGGAAATCAGTCCTACATATGAGATTATCCTAGTGGTTAGCAACACAGAAACTCTAAGAAAAGCTTGACTTTTAAAGGACAATTGGCTCAAGGGATGAAAAACATAATCCCAACTTTGACCTGTCAATCCATCGAACGTTGGGAAAGGTGTGGAGGAAACCCACGTGCCGCATCAATTACGCTGTGCTTTGGCGCAAGCCCGCCAACATTCACGAAATAGACTAAGTGTTCAGCTTTATGAGATCCTTTGTACACAAAAGTCTTTTACAGAGTAAACGGTTGGTTTGACTTATCCAACAGTGAATGTGACTCTGCTTTTTTTTTTAAACGTGTGTACAACAAATTAATGTTTACAGCTTAATTATAGGAGCCTATTCCATGCTTCCTTGGTTTTTCCCTAGACACATCATTAGTGATGCGCAGGAAGCATTTGCATCTGCCCCTCAGGTAGAAGCTTCTTTCATAGAAATGGGCTAAGAACATTGAAAATTTACAAGTGAAAGGGTTCTTGTTTGTTAGTGAAAATGTATGTATCCAGATACCATATTTGTGTGTTCTTCTCTTACCAAAATTGAAGCTTTGTGTAGGCACCATTCTTGTCTGCCACATTCACAGCTTCATTGTGCTTCCTAGCATAGTTCTAGACAGAAAGAAGGCACTCAATAAATATCTGTTTCATATTTATGAATGAATAAAGCAACCTCGGAATAACTGGCATCTATTTTTCTCTCAAACAGAGACTCACCTGTGACAGTGGACAAATCTATTATTTGACTATGCACACTACCTTCTAACTGCCTTTCCTTTCAGAGCTTTGAATTCATTCAGAATGAATGGTCTAAGATTTCCTGCCCAGCAAAGTCATTGGAATAGCCAGCGCCAACCCGGAAGAGCTTTGAGACTATTGGGAAGCAAATGGGACAGATGGCATTTTCACCCTTCCACCAGCTCCAGTGTTAACTGCCTTTTAAAAAGTGATTTTTGATAAGTAAAGCTCCCCAAGCCCGCAGGCACTCAAACATTGATCTGTAAATATTTAACAGTGTTAAAGAGATACATGCATGTAAGTGAAATCATCCTGCAGATCTTTACAGAGCAAGGAGACTATCCACCCAACACTTAAAAACATTCCTCAGGTTTTCAGTGTTCTGCCATGTTTCCATGAGCCTCCTTGGGTCATTTACCTGCCTTAGTCAACCTTAAACAAATACCAGCTTGCCCTCTGGCCTCCAACTTGTTCTTCCAGAACCGTGCGGGATACCTGATTTGCTCACTGGCTTTAGAATTTACAAATGTGGATACTAACCTTGACTTTCTAAATAGAAGAAAATCTTTCTAGTATTATCAGCAGCATTCTCCCATAAAGGTATAAATAGCAGTATGCCTTTTGTTCTTTATTTTGTCTTTACCTCTGTTTTACTAATTCAGTCCATTATTTAATCCATCTAGCTGCCTTCACAGAGGAATAACAACATTTTTACTTGCTTAGATTTGATTAGGAAAGAAGCAAATGCCCTTTCCACAGAGTCAAGCCCGGTAATGTTGATTTTTACAGGAAGAACTTGACTAGTGTCACTCAGCATCACAGCAGTGGCATCACTTCAATCAAAGGCTGTGTCTACACTGCCCCAAAAGACTCAGCTGCCCATTCACTCAATTCAGACAACCAATCAACCAAGTCAAATAAATAGTCAGTGAAATTGGTTATTTGACTAAGTTGAATCATCGTTTGATTAAATTGATTATTTCAGTTCAGTCGTCCTAGGGGCCCTGTGTTGTCTGCCTGTACAGCCCTACAGTGGAACGAATGCTCACCACCGTGGACACAGAGAAATAGGACTGTCTGGCAGAAGGTAATTGGCTGCAGGATTGCAGAAGCACAGTGCCTGAAATGTCATGGAACAAACTTCCAAAACAGTAACTTCACTCTCCATGTCCTCCACCCACTCCAAGAGCTGTGATATAGTGGTTAAGGGTATGGACTTTGGAAACAAGACTACCTGGGATGAAATGGCAGCTCTGTCACTTACCATCTTTGTGACCTAGAGTGAGCTACTTAACTGCTCTCTGTCACCAATCCAAAATTTGGACATAATACTACCCATCTTAAGGGGTGGCTTGTTTGGTGGAGTAATGGATGAATACATGTAAAGCACCTAGTAATCACTCAAAGAATATTTGCCATCATTATTTTGTTACTACGACTTAACAGAAAGACACTTCAGACAGGAGCCTTCATGGTACGACCAGAAGTTCCCAGTGCCCCAGATGCTTTTAAATTTGAAATAATATATCTCCCAGCAAAGACATTTTCATTTGTCAATGAATATTTTATTTTTCCAGAGCTCTCCAAATACTCACAGTTTATACTAGATATAACATCAAAAGGAAGGTTATCTGGAATTATCCTATCGAAAATTCCATATTGGCTCTAAAATGACCAGACTTCTTGCACTGACTAAAACATATTACCTCCTACGGAGATGGACAATGTAAGAGAAATAAATTCTATGTGGAGGACAAGGGACTGTTGTCTGCCCGGTGCAGAGGCAGCTTCATGAAGGTACAACCTGGGCAGTTTCACGGGCCTCACACTTACATGGTTTTATGCTCTGTTGTCGTCTTCTTGAAATTCTTAATAACTTTTGAAAAAAGGGCCCCGAGTTTTCATTTTTCCATGAGCCCTGTAAAGCAAAGCCTGGGTGTGACCTATTACCAGTAGCTAAGATCCTAGGGTAAGGCACATTCCACAGACTGGAGCCTTTCTGTTAGAAGATTTTAATAAAATGTTGATTAGCTCAGCTGGCATGATACTTGTAACTGAAACAGAAGTTTTCCTGTGCTTATGGTCCATGAAGGAGTTGCCTCAGAATACAGACTCACAGGACGGGCCACAGGCCGGTTCCACTTAGCACCTCCCTCGATCTCATAGGTCAGGGGGATATGATGAGCAAGGGAGATTCGGAGCTGTTTCCCTCATCCGTGATTCCACTGATGTCGGCTCATTAGTCAAAAACATATTTTGAATAATCTTAAGAGCCTAAAAGTATCTTGATTCCAAACACTGAAATAAGGATTTGGAGTCTTCTGTTCTCCGTCCCAGCCTTCTTTAGTTCACGTCTCATTCTTAAGCCCTTGACATGGTCTCTATTGTTTTTCTACAGCAGGAGATAAAAACCACTATTTTAGTTGTTTGATTTTTACTGTGTGATTAGTCTAGGCATGATGGAGAGAAAAGCACGTGAAGCATTATTTTATTTGAAAGCCCGAAGCACATAATGTTTATTAATAAAGAGCCTGGTTTACATAGATTTTATTATTATTGAGCATAAAATGGTTTACATTATAAGCAAGGGTGAAATTACTAACTAATTAGCCTGTGAAGATCGTGTTTAATGGAATATATAAATCTAGGGTGTTGCTTTTTTTGTAAACCTTAATGGTCTTATTCATTAAACATGTACATATGCAGCCTTTATGCTGAAACAGGGGATTGTCATATATAATTCAAGGTCAAATGATTCAATCTGTTTCTCAAAGTCCAAAAATCTCAGAGCTTTAAATTCCTTAACTCTTATGGAAATTGGTTTCAACACACAGCTGCCTTAGTGTACACATTGAGTTCAACTATAAATGATGGCAACTGAGAAAAGCAAAAGTGAAGAATTGAAGGGCTAAATTCTCTGTCTGTCTGTGTCTCTCTCTCTCTCTGGATACTGTAGCTTAAAACCCACTTAACTCTTCCAAAGGAACTTTGTTTCTATTAATTTAGAGGATTGCACAGTCTTTGTAAAGACACCCTTCTCAACGGGTTTGCATGGCAGAAATAGAGACACAGATGTAGAGAACAAACATATGGACACCAAGCGGGGAAAGCCGTGGGGGCGTGGTGGTGGTGGGATGAATTGGGAGACTGGGATTGACATGTATACACTGATGTGTATAGAATGGATAACTAATATAAAAAAATAAAATTCAAAATTTTATAAAAACTTTTGCTGTATAAAAAATAAAATTCAAGAAACAACAACAAAAACACACCATTCTCATATATTTCAGTTAAATTTTGTAATAGCACCATAAAATGTGTCAGGCATTGCAATAAACTATCAGTCACAGGAAGCACAAATTGTATGAGAAAATTACTAGAAGCCATGTCTTAGAAGGTAGAAAAAAGCAAAATTCTTCAAGACCTTGGAAAAATAATCCTTAATGTTTCCTTAAAATGTGTGTTTCTTCTTTAAATAAAAATAGAGACTATGTGTTTTAAGTAAGGTATCGGGATTTGAAGCAGTGTGGCTACTTTAACCCTTTGACTTCACCCACCTTCTTCAACGCTAGTTCCTCAAGGCCACTAGAGAACAGATAAGCTTCCCTCTTTACCTACCCCCTACCACTTTGGAGTCGCAGAGTTATCAGGGGCTAAAGCAGGGAGAGGCAGACATATGCATGCTGCCATTTTTTACTTTCAGAAGAGGTTTTATGGGCAAGACTTTTATTGGGTTTGTCATATATTATATAATTGGTTGAAAGTTGACTTGCAACTATCCTGATTCTAGTCCTTTCATTCAAAATCCAAGTTACCACAGGTGATCAATTCACTTCTGCTCTGAGAAACTAGAATATGCTTCTTTGCAAGAATAAAGAGGCCTCAGCTGAGGGCTTGGACTGGCTGAACGGTAGCAAGTTGTTTCGTTTGTCTCTTGCTTATTTGAACAGCCTCGGGGTGACTACAATAAACAAAATCAAGCCCAAACAGAAAACCCAGTTTAGCTACCACGGTAATACTAGAATGATTTTCAGTTACTCTGGGACCATCCCAACAACTCCAAATGATGAAAATATTATTCACAATGGATAAGGCTGCATGTTGTCATAAAGGCTCTGACGTTCCGTTTTATGGAAGTGCTTTTGTTTTAATCTCAGAACTCAGAATAAATCTAGACCTACCAAACCATAAGATTTGTATTTAGGAAATTTGTGTTTGGGAAGAACCTCGAATGTTTGCTCTGGAGGGCGTGGGATTCTTGGACACGGGGGTTTGAGGGCTCTGAGGGCTGGGCTGGCCATGAGCACATCATTTAAAGACGAACACTGCCCCCTGCTGGGGAGAGACCACATTACCTCCCGAAGGTACGTCTGAGGGTGGAAAAACCACTGCTATATAAGAGGGAAATGCATTTTGATTCTTTCACTTTTTTTTTTCACTTCTTAGCTTGACAGCTAAGTTCAGAAATATTATAACTGCCAAGCATCACTATTGCATTTCAAGACAACTTGGTTTATTTTATTATTCTCAGCCCATTATTATGACCTACCGCCCCTGGCAGAAATCCATCTAAATGAAAAGATAAGAGAAACAAAGGCAGCCACTGTGGTGACTGGGGGGCTTTTGAGATGGAACAGGGCATGGAAAAGAGAAAACTCTGTAAAAGGTTTTGATAGTTTATAATTCGACCATAGCCAGTCACAACATCAAACGTTAGAGAGAGAACTCGAGCTTATAGTGCTCGGGGAGCTTGTAAAAGCATCTGAATCATCTGATTTTCTGTCCATACCTTTTCCCCCTAAACTGATCACCACGACAGAGCTGCCCAGAGAAGGTCATGGAGACCAGGGGTGGGGACCCAGACCCCTTCTTCTAGCCTCAGGAAAGGGTTAGAACACTACAAAGACACTCCAAGGTGTGCCCTCACCCCAACTTCCTTCCTGCCTCCTAGGGTGAACTGCAGTTAAGGTGAACTCCAAGAGCAAGGGCTCTTTTCATGAGGAGAATTTGTGGGCAGGTTGCTGAGGGAACCCCTGGAAGCACAGGTCAGATTCAGTTACTGGTGCCCACTGTGCACCATCTTCCTACAGTGTTTACTAATTATTCACATAGATTGTCCTTTTAACACTGTCCTATCAACACAACAACTTCCTGAGGAAGGAATTACCCCAGTCCTCTACAAGTTAGGAAATTTGGAATTAGAAAAGATAAAATAGCTCGTTCATGGCCATGCAGTTAGTAGGTGGAACAGACCCTGTGCTCATCCTGCCTTATACATCTTTAGAGTTGACATGCAGCTCTGCTTTCCAAAGTTGCTCTATCAACCTGTATAAATATGTATAGCAATAGGCTGCACGGGGTAATCAAAGAATTCTATTAAATATTCATCCACTTCATTGATGAATTTCCTACAGGAAGTAATTCTGGCCTCCAAAGCACCACCATGCTTTGTAAATAAGAATTAATTCAGTATTAAGTGACATATTTTTGTGCCCAACATCAGAATAATTATATACTTAAAGAACAAATTATATATTCCCTCAAAACACCTTCCCCCCTCATAGATACTAACCCTAAATGAAATATGACCACATGTCACTCCCCTCCTCAAAATTCTTCATTGTTCTCTGGAACTGGATATTAATAGCTGCTCAGTATGAAAAGTATTCTAAAATCAAATCAGTTTAGAGAAAGTTTCATTTTATATCCTCCTGTGAGTATACCAATAGCTCTAGAAAATCCTATTGTAAGAAAAACTGTTTAATTTTTTTGGACCAAACATTTCTCCAACTTATTGGGCCAAAGAATTATATTAATGGAATATCTATTAACAGATCAAGGAATCTGGGGAATGGAGTTTAGGGAATATTGGCTTACATGGTAAAATCTAGACTCTTCAGCTTGGCAATAAGCCTTTCATAAACCAATTCTTGCCCAACACCTCCAGCTTCATTTCTAACAATTCTCCTCCGTGCAGCCTAAAATTGAACCAAATATTTGCTGTTTCCTGATTTTATCTTGTTATTTCATGCCTGCATGTCTTTAAACACACTGGTCCTTCTGCTGGAGCATCCTTGGACCTCCTTATCCACCTGGCCACCTCCTAACCATTCTTTCAAACCTCAAGTCAGCTCTTTCCCTGTGAAAACGCTTCCTTCCCTAACTTCCTCCAGGAAGGTTTAGCCACTGCTCCGTCTATATTTGGGTACATCTTTCCACTTAACACATCATTGTGTATTTTTTTCCCTTCTCTTTCTGCATTAGCTCTTCCAGAAACCCAAAGTATCCCTATTCCCCAGGATTTATTGATGCCTGGAGCGTTCATGGATCAATGACTGGGGAATTTGTTCTGAGATTTCTTTCCTTAACTTCCTTCTTTATTCAAAGCAGTCCTATACAAAGTAATTTCATCTCCTCCTAAAAATCTTGATAATACTAATAATGATGATAATGGCTAATATTTGAGTGCTTCCTATGTGCCAGGCTCTGCACTATTTTTCACAGACTAGCTTGTTCACTTATCATAACCAAATGATACAAATATGTGATTGTTTCCATTTTACAGATAGGGAAATAAAGGCACATGGAAGTCAAGTAATTTGTTCAAGTTCACAGAACAGGTGAATGCAGACCTAGGATTTGTATCCAAAGATCCTCTATGTATTCTCTATATTGTCCCATAACATTGTAATATAGGAGCTTTATTATATTATTCAAACATGAAAAAAGTTCATTACAATAGAAATAGAAAAACAAGGTATAAGCTTTCTTCCAATACACCAAGGAAGAGGAAGAATTAGGTATTTATGGTGCAGTGTAGGAGGATCACAGAAGAACCACAAACAGGTCTCGAAAAAAATCCACCTGTCAAGTTCTTGGGGAAAATAAGAGCATTATAAAGAAGGCTGGAAATGTTCGTTACTCCTCAGTAATGAAGCGGCCTTCTGAGGTTACCTGGAGGGCCCAATGGAGGCTAACCTCTGAGTAAAGCTTCGGCTGTTCTGTCACCGGGGGCCGTGGGCTATCAGTGGCAGATGTGGTTCCAGCTGCAGTCACGTGGTCACCACAGCCACAGCGACTCCCACAGCTGAAATGCATTTGTCCTGCAGCTTCCCCTTTACAGATGGGAAACTGAGGCTCTGTAAGACCAGTGACTGCTCCAACTTACCCAGTTAGTAACAAAGTTGAGCTCAACTCCAGATCTCACCCCGGAGGCCCTCCAAAGACTCCCCGGAAAGGAAGCCGTCTTTAAACTACCATATGACCCAGCAATCCCACTACTGGGCATATACCCTGAGAAAACCATAATTCAAAAAGAGTCATGTACCACAATGTTCATTGCAGCTCTATTTACAATAGCCCGGACATGGAAGCAACCTAAGTGTCCATCAACAGATGAATGGATAAAGAAGATGTGGCACATATATACAATGGAATATTACTCAGCCATAAAAAGAAATGAAATTGAGTTATTTGTAGTGAGGTGGATGGACCTAGAGTCTGTCATACAGAGTGAAGTAAGTCAGAAAGAGAAAGACAAATACCATATGCTAACACATATATATGGAATCTAAGAAAAAAAAGAAGTCATGAAGAACCTAGGGGTAAGACGGGAATAAAGACACGACCTACTAGAGAATGGACTTGAGGATATGGGGAGGGGGAAGGGTAAGCTGTGACAAAGTGAGAGAGTGGCATGGACATATATACACTACCAAACGTAAAATAGATAGCTAGTGGGAAGCAGCCGCATAGCACAGGGAGATCAGCTCGGTGCTTTGTGACCACCTAGAGGGGTGGGATAGGGAGGGTGGGAGGGAGGGAGACGCAAGAGGGAAGAGATATGGGAACATATGTATATATATAACTGATTTACTTTGTTATAAAGCAGAAACTAACACACCATTATAAAGCAATTATACTCCAATAAAGATGTAAAAAAAAAGCCCATTAGCATTTTAGTTGCTTCTGTGAAATTTGTATTTGCTCTTGTATTTTCTTCTTGAATTTTAGTCTGGTCATCCAAAACCAGATTGGATATCTCTTGAGACAGACTGTTATGCTTTTGTCTGTTGCAGTGGAGTGCAAAGTACATCTTCATTGAACACTTGTCCACCGATTAATTAAATGAGGCCCAAGACCAAATGTGCAGGTCAAATGGGTGGACATTTTCCATGACTCTCAGGCAGCTGCCAAAGTCAGCCCATCAGAAGGCGGCAGACGTTTTTACATCACTACATGCGGAACCCAGCCGCTCTGCCTCTCACTAACTGCAAACCATTCATTAAGTCTCTTGATTTCTCTGTGTCTGCAGTGCCTCATTAATAAAAATGAGGATATAGATTTCTCTGAGGGTCCTTCTAGCTCTAAATTTCTAGGGTGAGATTTTCAACATTGAAGAGAGTGGAAATTCTCCCAAGAATGCTGACATTACTGGTAAATAATTTGCATTTGCATGGTTTGCAGAAAAATTTGAAAGCCTAAGTACTATGTTTCCAGTATATAGCTTGCCTTTAAAAATAAATGAATAGGGCTTCCCTGGTGGCGCGGTGGTTGAGAGTCCACCTGTCAATGCAGGGGACACGGGTTTGTGCCCCGGTCCGGGAAGATCCCACATGCCACGGAGCGGCTGGGCCCGTGAGCTATGGCCGCTGAGCCTGCGTGTCTGGAGCCTGTGCTCCGCAACAGGAGAGGCCACAACAATGAGAGGCCCGCGTACCGCAAAAATAAAAAATAAAAAAATAAATGAATAAAGAAATAGACGGGCTCTTTTCCTAGTTCACATCCTCTTGCCTAGGCTTTCCAACCATAAAGCAAGACGTAGGCTTTACATATATTTTGTGGTATGGCCGATGCCACAATTCAGTAGTAAGGGTGCTTCAAATAGGAGCCAGAGATCATAGCACATGCCTTACATTGCCACCACATTAACACATGGGAAAATCCTTACTTTTTAATGACTCTGACTGCTTTACGAAGACTGTTGGGAGGACATCAGAGGTGCCCCTGGCTGCTGGCACCTCCACTTTAACCTGAGAATGGACTCTGTTATGGAGTGAATTTTGTTCCCCCAAATTTAGACATTGAAACCCTAATTTCCAATGTGACTGTACTTGAGGCAGAGCCTTTGGCAGGGGGCGGGGGTTAATTAAGGTTAAATGAGGTCATAAGCGTGAGGCTCTCATTCAATAGAACTAATGTCCTCATGAGAAGAGGAAGAGACGCACCAGAGATCTCTCTCTCTCTCTCCACCAACACAGAGAAAAGGTCATGTGAGGACACAGTGAGAAGGTGACCATCTGAAAGCCAGGAAGGAAGGCCACAGAAGAAACCAAACTTGCCAACACCTTGATCTTGGACCTCCAGCCTCCAGAACTGTAAGAAAATAAATTTCTGTTGTTTAAGCCACATGGTCTGTGGTACTTTGTTATGACAGCCCTATCAAAATAATACACCCCCTAAAACCAACGTTGTGATAGCCCCTAAATTAACTTCCATTTTTATTTAGTGACTAAATCGCAGCCTCTGAGACTTAGCCAAAGGCCACAGGCTAAGAGATGGGAAAATGCCACACAAGGGCCTCTCCATTTTGTTCTTAGAGAACTGGTGACTTCATGCCTGCCTCTCAGCTAGCAGCATGGAAGCATGACCACCCAGGGTAGCAAGTTCCAGAATTTTGTACTATTCTATCTGCCATGTTCCCCACCTGTCAGTCTACTGCTTTGCCTGAGGACAAAAAAAGAATGCAGGCCATCACTCCCCTGCTGTGCTAGTTTTACTAATATTCATCCAGCCATTCTGTCATTCAACAAATATTTATTGAATGCCTACAACATGCCAGGCACTGTTTCAGGGACTTGGGATATTGCAGTGAGAAAAATAAGTAAAAATTCCCATCTTCATGGAACTTATATTCTAATGAAATAACTTCTAATGGAGCAAGAATTCTTGTTGTTTTTTTTTATCTTATTTTAACACTGCTCTTTATTTTCCACAAGTTACCTTATCCTACACTACAACAGGTTTCCATCTTTAACCATTTTCTTGATCTGCTTTCCCATGTCCTTAAGAAAGTGAATAACATTACCTTTAGTCCATTTTACCAATAGGGACGTTGAAGGGCAAAAGGTAATTGAGACTACTTTTTCCTAAAGCACTAACACACCTCATATCAGTGCAAGGGTTGGAAACTGGGATTTCTCAAGTCTGGAGTACAGATTAACCATCAGAAAGCAAAGCACAAGCGCTTCATATTCTTAGTTTCCACTAAAGCCCTGTACTGGCAGTAAAAATACAAACAAAATTCCCCATAACTTCTCCATGGGGACCCTTCTTGGCTGATTTCTTGTAGCTCCATTGCACTGGTTCAGACAAAATCAACCAAGGTCGTGACAGTGAAATTCATATTGCACGCTGATCTGAGAATTTGGATAGGAGTTACAAGCATGAACTCAAAGCCAGAATACAGAATTTACCCTGTAATTATTTTATTTTTGACTATAGCAAGTCTCAATCAAATGGCTATCCTGGGTTCAAAGCACTGTTTTTTGAAAACATCTAAAAGCCAACTTATACTTATGTGTAAAATGTACACATTAAATATAAATGATTCAGCAACATGGATCAGATTTTACACAGTATAAAAATCTCTTCTTTAAAGCCAGCCACTCCAGAAATTAGCTTTATCGTATTTATAAATCTGTTTGAAGATTAAATCTTTTTCCCCTTTACCAAAATCAGTAAACAATTATCAGCGTCCCAAGGTTTTATGTTAAAGCACGAGAATTTCTCTAGGTTGTGGTTAACCACCCTTTGTATCTTGTGTTTTTTTTCTTAATTCCTCTGACAGTTTTGTCACACTGGAAGCTCACCCTCTCCAAAATTAAGACAGTGACCACAGTACTACTGGCGAGTAGGGTATGGGGGAGGATGTGTTTGGTTAAAAAAAATAGAATGGGGTTTCATTCCAAGAAACTTATCTTAGGGAAGCTGCCTAGACTTGACCTTCTGCCATAGGGGAACAAGTTAGAAATCAGCTCTTGGAATGGTTGTATAGAGTCAAGGCAATGTGATCATCAAGGCAAAGCTTAATAACCATGCCACAGATCACCAGGGAAATCCAAGTCCTTGCCCTCGGACCGCTATGAGGAAGTCAGCATCTAATGTACAGATGAAGCCCAGCCTGCGAGACATTAAAAAAAATAGGCGTTGCTTAAAATCACTGGTATTTGGCCACCATACATCAAGCTGGTTTTGAAAATAAATTGTAATCTTTCTACTCAGGGCACGGATCTTCTTAAGACCAGCAGAAGCCCTGAACCCTCATGACAGAGAAGGGAAAACAACCTCCATCGAGAATCACAAACAGATGGTTACGACCTCCCCTGGACAAGGTGTTCTTTGCATTTATTTTTCTTTGGGAAATTAAATAAAAAGACCCCGCTGCCTGGGCCTGGGTTCAATCCCTGGTCAGGGAACTGAGATCCCACAAGCCGCGGGCTTCTCGTTACGGTGGCTTCTCTTGCTGCAGAGCACGGGCTCTAGGTGTGCGGGCTTCAGTAGTTGTGGCTCGTGGGCTCTAGAGCGCAGGCTCAGTAGTTGTGGCGCACGGGCTTAGTTGCTCCGCGGCATGTGGGATCTTCCCGGACCAGGGCTCAAACCCATGTCCCCTGCATTGGCAGGTGGATTCTTAACCACTGCGCCACCAGGGAAGTCCCGAGAGTGTGTTCCTTGTGTTCTGCCAAACCGAGGTCTTTCTTAACTCCTCTTCCCTCCCTCACCTCCACTAACCTCCAACCTGTCGGGTCACGAGGTCAGCTTCAGACTGACGTTCTTCTGCATTTTGTCGTCAGTGTTGGCATAAGCAACATCCTGTTTCAAATAAGAAGGTTTAAAAAAAACCCTCATAAAGCTCCTTGGACATCAAATGACTCTTACACAACAACAATTTGATAAATTAAGTGTAAATGAATCAGAAACATGTGGATCAAGTTTCCCTCAGAATACGCATGGGCTTAAGTATTCAGAGGGAAAGCGCTCGGGAAAATGTATTCTGAACGCAGAATGTTTGAACAATAAGCTCAGACTTACTTGACAGTTTCCCCACCCCGGGTCAACCCGAGTGATAAATATGCGTGTGTAGGTACGGCGCAGGGTCACGGGGTGCTTGCAGCCCTGCCACCCCACTAATAACTATGGTATATGGAGTGAGCCGTGAAGAGGGGCTGCGAGGCTGAGGCCTCAGGCTCATCTGTGCTCCCACTTACTCAGGGTTTGTTTTTGTTTGGTTTTTCATATGAGAGCAGAACGTTGTAATGATTTCCACTGCCACTCACCCACCCCCTCCCCATCATTTTATTCCCATCGCAGAAACCCTCGGGGAGAATCTACTGTGTGTGACAAAGAAATATGTCTTTTCTCTGTGTTACAGACCTTGGATCGCATCCAGGGCCCCCCTTTTCCCCGGAGGCCAGCTCTGCTCGTTTATGATTTGCATTTCATTGCTGTACACTGAACCCAGCGAGAAGTTGTCTGAACCAGCAGAATGGTGAGAGCTAAAAGTAGCAAGCAAGAAGCCTCCATTCTCCCGCTCATTCTGCACAGAGTCTGCGCTGCCAGAAATCCAAAGCCAAATTTGATCTAAAATTTATACAAGCGAAGAACGTCAACATGAGTACACTCAGTCTCTCTTCTCTTCCCCTTTCCCAAGACCCTTCTTGGCCTGGGAACCTCTATTTTATGTTTAATTTAATTTTGGATTGCTAATTATTATCTTTTTCTCTTCCCCCACCTTTTCTGATCTTGTCATTCACTTTCACAAGGTCCTTATTTTATTTTCTTAAACTTTTTTACCCATGAATCTTTAATTTGCAAAACTGAACAAAGTCAACTTTTGGAATACGAACAATATGAACTTGAAAGAGGAAGCAGTAGGCTCAAGAAGAGGAGTCTAATATTTGGAGGGGAAAGTTCAATTGAGAAGGCATTAAAATATACAGAATATACTCTATATAGGGAAAGAAGATCCATTCATCCTGTCCTGTACATTAGCATTTTATAAGTGCTAATGAAAGAGTTATAGGAAAGATTTTTTTTAAATGAAGTCATCTCTGATATTCAGATTAGTTTGCTGGGACTACAAAACAAAAGTACTGATTTTAAGACAGAGCTCTGTCCTAAACTACACACCCAATTTTTGGAAGTGATATTGAAATGTATTCATGAGGAAGTCTTACCAGCACCTCAAAATAACAAGTAAGCTGCTTCCCCTTCTGTATCACTACCTTTGTTAAGGATAAAGGATGAAGCTACCTCTTCTCACACTCCACGTCCAAGAGGCCATAAAGAGTGATTATTTTCTAAATGCTTCCGATTTCATTCACACCTGAGCCCCTGTGTCAGTCCATCACCCACACTGCAATCCTAGTGATTTTCTAATATGCACCCCTGAGTGTGACCCTGCCCTGCTGAAATCCTTCTATGTCTTCCATTCCTGGGGAATGTGGTTCTCAAGGGTCAAGGGATGGAGGGAAGAGAACTGACTCAAATCTCCCCAGGGAGCTTTTATACTCTGCACCATTTCTACAATAACTGTCCTTCCTCGCTCTTGACTGGGACATGTGCGAGGGTTTGAAGGGGAACTGGAAAGGAGTCTGGTTCATTGTGAGATAGTCTCTCTTCCCCTTCCTGCTCACCTCCCCTTCTCCTCCACCCCTCAAAACCTTCTGGCCTTGAAGATGAAGTCTAAACTCCCCAGGGCATAGGAGGCCTTGCAGAAGCAGGGACCAGGAACCCTTCCCTGCCCCCTGCCCTGCATATACGCTACTTGACCATCCAGACTCTCCCTTTCCATATTGGTAGTGCCTGTTTTTTTCTCAGTCTGAAATGCCCTTTCTTTCCTGGCTAACTCCACTTCTCCATCAAGCCTCAACTCAAACATTTCTTCGTAATCACCTGGGGCACACTGGGCCCTTCACACAAGGACCTGGTATGCGTTACCTGTCTGTCTCTTTCCCAGCGCAGGACTTCCTGAGGGATGAAGCCAGATCTTATGAGTCTTTGTTCCCCCTAGAAGATGCTTAATGGTTTTTGAATGACTAGATGCAGTCATGTGTAAATAAATAAATGGGTGAAAGAAATCACAGTAGTCAGGTCTATATGAGCTGACTCATATATGTTTTGCAAACAGTTTGTAGTAACATCTTATTATTACACAATTAATCCAATCTGGCCACTAAGCTACAAGCAATAACCAGACTACGGTACAGGTGAACTAGTTATTTTGGTCATCTTAACATGCAAATGAGACTTAGCCATTTGCTGATCGACTCACATATGAAATAAACTTTCCCCCTAAAAAAAGTATATAGCAACTCTTATGAATTTTAAAATGCTAACATTTATTTCTTGAGTACTTACTATGTACCAGGCAGTGACTTACATGTTTTATGTGCATCGATTCATTTAGTCCTCACAGAAACTCTAGAAGGAACATGCCTTTATGGTGCCCACTTTACAGATGAGAAAGATACCCACAGGCACCAGCAGAACACGCACAGCCCATGTTCTCACCCAGTAGGTTATCCTGTCTCTCAGGAAACAAATGGGCAATGTGTGGTTTCTACTAGAAACAGCAAACAATATTTTCCAAAGGAGAACCATAATTAAACTATATACGGCTTCCATCTTATATTCAGATCAAAAAGGCACCACAAATCCCAGTTGTTCTTGTAGTTAGATCCTGTCACTTCTGTTGGTCAATTCATTCATGACACATAACACACCAAAAGTCGGGAGGCAAAGTTTTTTCCAACTTGACTGAACTGATTTTTGCCCCCTTCCCCATAAAACTGGTTCTGAGATGACTTTAACTTAACCATTCCCTGGAGAGCAAAAAATATGGGTGCCCGGCAGCTTCTAGGACACTGGATTCCAGAAAGGGCCAAAGAAATGTAAACCAGGGGAGGGAACACAGAAGCCGGAGTGACCATGAGAGGCAGGGAGGGGCTCAAGGTCTCTGAAGTGGATGCCGTTCCACGTGGCTGACTGTCCACATGGCCTGCTCTCCTCTCAAGATTCTGAGCTTTTAAATAAAAGCAACCACAGTACTTGCCTGTCAGTACTTTGTTTATCCAAGACAGGAAACGAGGCTTAATTAAAGAAGGTGAAAAACATACTTGTAGCCATGTCATCTTTCACTATATCCTTTTGTAATCCTGTGCTATAATTACTATAAAATAACAATAAAAATTAAATCAATAATGGTTCCTCTTTCATAAAAGGAGGCTCTGACTTCCCATCCTCACCTCCACAGCCCCTTCCCACTTCCCAGAGAACCACAGTTGAGACTTCCGGTCTACCAGGAGTCCCTGTAACCTTGTGTACCTGACACTGAATTCTGTGCCCAGCTCCTCAGTGGAAAGCAGACCATTTAACCTCCCTTCGCCTCTATCTCTCCATCTGTAAAAGGTCTGAAAAAATGCAGGCCACCTGCTTTCTTCACAGGAGAGTGATGAGAATTAATGATATTAGGTTAATGCTGTCAGCTTCCTGAAGGGCTCAGGGAATTTGGAATGAGAGACCCTGTATGGATATCAGATATGATTCCCTAATCAAAGGACTTTGGGCTGTCCATATATCTTTAGAACCAGGGGCACTGGAACACCAGCTTTTCTATTTGTTATTTGAAATGGTACCCAAAAGAGAAGAGGACAAGACATGACTGAAGGATATGACTGAGACAACCCTTCTGGTGACCGTCCATTCAACATCTGTCCGAGGGGAGGTGATTACGGGCCTCAGATTGCCAAGTCCATTATCATTAGCACATTATTTGGTGCTGAACGCATTGAAAGGACAGGTCGGGCCACAAATGTCTTTGTTAAATGCAGAGCAACCACCCTCCTCCTGGCCTCCACCCCACTCCAGGCCTGTGTAAAGTGAGCCGTGGGGTGCCTTTCTCCCCTCCCCACTACCCTGCCTGCACTACCACCCCACCCCTGGCCCCCACCCCTCATTTAAGAGTTCGCAAACTGCTCCTGCCAGTTTAAGCAAAAAATGTTCCAAGAGGTAACAGGGCCACGGTAATTAATTTTGCTCCTTGACTGGAAGGTGAAAAGCTTTTTATTATGTAAATTATAAATGTCCTGAAGGGAAATTTTATCTCCGTCTCACCAATGAGCCCATCAGGCTGCCTGAATCAGGATTTTTTTTTATGTTTATTAGTCTAGGGGGGCCAGTTAGGATGTTTCATATCTTCTAAGTGCTGACATTTATCTATTGCTTCCAAATAAGCTTAGTGGCAGGGAGCCACAGGCAGACCACAAAGTAGGGAGGGGTGGGGGGAGTCTGTCTACAAACAGGCAGAGCACAAAGGGAGCAACCCCTGGGCCTGAAAGGTGGGTGGAAGCCCACTGTTCCCCATGTTGAGGGCTTTTGTCTTTCCCTCGTGTTCCCCCTTCAGCCCATCTTCCTCCCCTGTGATTCCTTCTCACCTGTCTCATCTCTGCCTTGGCTAATGATACCTTGGGTCTCTGGGCACAGCAAACCCTCCCTGGGGCTGAGGATGCTCTGCTCCTCCCTCCACAGCCATCAGCATTCCCAGCCATACTCTTTGGGCTCTTTGTTGGGGGACCTCCTTGCTCTCAAAAGAACACTAGAGTTTTTTCTTCCCTCAGAGGAGAAAGATTATACGCTTGCATTTTATGTATCACCTTGACTGGGCCCCAGTGCCCAGATATGTGGGCAAATGTTTTTCTGGATGTTTCTGTGTTTTTGGATGAGATTATAATTTAAATTGGTGGACTTTGAGTAAAGCAGATTGTTCTTCATAATGTCGGTGGGCCTCATCTAATCAGTAGAAGGCCGGAATAGAGCAAAAGACTGACCTCCCCTAAGCAAGAGGGGATTCTGCAGCAGACAACTTTGGACTTGAATTGCAACATCCACTCTTCCCTGGGTCTCCAGCCTGATGACTCACCCTACAGGTTCAGGCCTTGCAGCCTACATAATTGTAGAAACCAATTCCTTAAAATCTTTCTCTATAGATATAGATATTGATATATCCTATTGGTCCTGTTTCTCTGGAGAATGCTAATACATACGCCACTAAGAATATAGACTACAAACACCACTCTACTCCAAAAGGTTAGGATATATGATAGTGACTGGGACCTAACAAACCTTGAGAAAGGGTAAGCTTTGGTGTTCTTATTTTACACAATAACATCTCTTTTTCTTTTTTTTTTCAACATCTTTATTGGAGTATAATTGCTTTACAATGGTGTGTTAGTTTCTGCTTTATAACAAAGTGAATCAGCTATACATATACATATATCCGCATATCTCTTCCTCTTGCGTCTCCCTCCCACCCACCCTCCCTATCCCACCCCTCTAGGTGGTCACAAAGCACCGAGCTGATCTCCCTGTGCTATGTGGCTGCTTCCCACTAGCTATCTGTTTTACGTTTGGTAGTGTATATATGTCCATGCCACTCTCTCACTTTGTCCCAGCTTACCCTTCCCCCTCCCCGTGTCCTCAAATAGGGGAGGGGGAAGGGTAATCCTACTAGAGGATTCTCTAGCAGGTCTGCGTCTTTATTCCCATCCTGCCCCTAGGTTCTTCATGACCTTTTTTTTTTTAGATTCCATACATATGTGTTAGCATATGGTATTTGTTTTTCTCTTTCTGACTTACTTCACTCTGTATGACAGACTCTAGGTCCATCCACCTCACTACAAATAACTCAATTTCATTTCTTTTTATGGCTGAGTAATATTCCATTATATATATGTGCCACATCTTCTTTATCCATTCATCTGTTGATGGACACTTAGGTTGCTTCCATGTCCTGGCTATTGTAAATAGAGCTGCAATGAACATTGTGGTACATGACTCTTTTTGAATTATGGTTCTCTCAGGGTATATGCCCAGTAGTGGGATTGCTGGGTCATATGGTAGTTCTATTTTTAGTTTTTTAAGGAGCCTCCATACTGTTCTCCATAGTGGCTGTATCAATTTACATTCCCACCAACAGTGCAAGAGGGTTCCCTTTTCTCCACACCCTCTCCAGCATTTATTGTTTGTAGATTTTTTGATGATAGCCATTCTGACTGGTGTGAGATGGTATCTCATTGTAGTTTTGATTTGCATTTCTCTAATGATTAATGATGTTGAGCATTCTTTCGTGTTACACAATAACATCTCTTGATCTGTAGCTGGGCTGTTGGGTAACACGTCCTAGGCTTCAGAATAGAGCAGAAAGCTGATGGAAAAGAAGCAGGGAGAGGTGAGATGAGTGTTCCTAACCAGCCCAGATTTGAGGGCAGGCTCTGCATCCTCTGTTTAAAAAGTAATAAATCATAGCCAGGACATGGAAGCAACCTAAATGTCCATCAACAGAGGAAAGGATAAAGAAGATGTGGCACATATATACAATGGAATATTACTCAGCCATAAAAAGGTACAAAATTGTGCCATTTGCAGAGACATGGATGGGCCTAGAGACTGTCACACAGAGTGAAGTAAGCCAGAAAGAGAAAAACAGATATTGTATAATATCGCTTATATGTGGAATCTAGAAAATTGATACAAATGAACTTATTTGCAAAGCAGAAATAGAGACACCGACACAGAGAACAAACATATGGATACCAAGGGGGGAAGGAGGATGGGATGAATTGGGAGATTGGGATTGACTTGTATACACTACTATGTATAAGATAGATAACTAATGAGAACCTACTGTATAGCACAGGGACCTCTACTCAGTGCTCTGTGGTGACCTAAATGGGAAGGAAATCCAAAAAAGAGGGGATATATGTATATGTATAGCTGATTCATTTTGCTGTACAGCAGAAACTAACACAACATTGTAAAGCAACTATACTCCAATAAAAATTAGTTTAAAAAAAGTAATAAATCTATCTCATTGATGGACAGATGGCACAATTTCATAAGAAGCTTATAGGGAGAATTTCATCCTTCAATACTACAAAGCCCTGGGTACATGGTGGGGGTGAAACAGTGCCTTGTTTTCCTGGAACTTATAATCTAGTGAAGGATTCAGGTATTAAACAGATAAAGTCACATATAAATGCATGTCATGGTACCTGCTGAATCTCATTAGAGGAAATAAACCTGTTCTGTTATAGATTGAAATGTTAGGAAAGGCATCTCTGAAGAGACAACAGTTTAGAGAAACTGAAAAACAAATAGGAGTTTCCCAAGTTGGGGGAGAGCATTTCAAGTGAGGCAGTAGCAGATGTGGAGCTTTTAGGCAGCAAAGATCTCGATGAAAAGCAAAGGGTAGGGGGCCTGGAGTGAGGAAGGGTAGGCACAGCCATGTACACAGGAGCCTGTCTGCCCTGTAGAAGAAGCTGTGTCTTCTCCAAGTATAGTGAGAAGCTAGTGAAGTATTTTAAGCAGAGGAGTGACATTATCCTAATTTATATTTGTAAAAATTAGTTTGGCTACCTCTGTGTGGAAAATGGATTGGAGAATACATATTACAAGACCAACATGATGGGCATTCTCTTTTTACTCTCCTCTCCAACTGGACAAGGAAAAACCTGTATTGACTATTCCTCCCTTGGCTTGTTACCTTTCAAGTGGAGAGATTCTTGTTTACATGGGGATTGAAATATATAATTGAAAAATGGAGCAATGAGAGAGAGAGAAAGAGAAAACCCATCTGGGGTTAAATATCCAGAGGGGTTTTTATTTTTGACGTGGGTGAGGGAGGGGTTGGAGGGAAGGAGTTGTAGTAAATAAGAAGCTTATTTGAGGTGTCCTTCTTTTTCTGGCAGAAACTTTCAAGCATAGAAAACCAGTGGGAAGGGAAAGGGAAATTTAATCTGTTACTGTGGATTATGATGAGATCTTTCTATAACTATCAAGAAAAGTAAGTTAAGGATAGGAGTCCTTTATTAATTACTGTTGGTTGTTAGATGGTGCTTCCTTGGATCTTCCACTGCTCCACGACTGGAGTATGTAGGTTTTGTTTGTTTGTTTGTTTTTGTGGTACGCGTGCCTCTCACTGTTGTGGCCTCTCCCGTTGCGGAGCACAGGCTCCGTACGCGCAGGCCCAGCGGCCATGGCTCACAGGCCCAGCCGCTCCGCGGCATGTGGAATCTTCCCGGACCGGGGCACGAACCCATATCCCCTGCATCAGCAGGCGGACTCTCAACCACTGCGCCACCAGGGAAGTCCCAATATGTAGGTTTTTACAAAAGGGTTTCACTTTACAAATGGGATGCTCAAGCACCCAAAAGACAAGAGCAATGGACTTGCCTGTGATAGAGCAGGGCCTCGGGACCTTCCTGAGGTGGTGGAGATATAAACAGAAGAGCCAGCAGAGATGATACTGTCCCCAAATATCTCTCTCCTCTTCTTCCCTTCTTCCACAGTAAAAACATTTAATCTCAGCATTTAGACACCCAGAGTACAGACTCTAATTCCCAGCCTCTTTTGGAGTTGAATACGAGTGACCTTGTGGTCACATTATGGCTAATGGGATGAGTGCAATTTCCAGAACATGCCCCCAGAAGAAAGTGTTGTCCCCTCTCCCAGCCCCTTTTCTCCATTTCCAGGGTCTGGACTGTGGTGTGTGGTAAGGCATCTTGGATGACAGGGTAAAGGCAGCATACCGGGGGTGGTGGAGCTCAAGATGGAAGGCTCCTGGGGCTTTGACACCTTACAGTCCCCACACACCCCACCAGGTCAGGATGGCTAACGCCTGGACTCATATGTAAGGAAGAAATAACCTCTAGCTTATTTAAGCCATTATTTTAAACCATATCCTAACTAATACAAGTTATTTCCTAGAGGGCCTCCAGTGCTCTCCAAAATTTCCCTCTCTTTCCCACTAGAGATGTGGAGGTAAAAAACAAGGGTAGAATCTTCCCACTACCCTGTTCACAGACTCGGGGACTCAGGAATCTCATGACTGTACCCTGAAGTTTAGATAAGCAGAGATTTACAAACTGAATCAATGCTGTTCTGTAACCACTTCCTTAGCTGTGGTTAATTAAAAATTTAAACACACAACTGAAAAAAATTTTTTCCCAGTATTTCTTTTAAAAAAAACAGTTTCAACACTTAGAGTGGTAGAAAGTTCCAGTCAGGCTTTGGAAATCTCTGCAAAAGACATTCCCACATAGTCGAAACTGTGAAATCCATCATATAGAACATGAAATCTGAGTAAAAGACTCTAGTTTTACTATCAGCCCCACAAGTGACATCACAGGCAGGCTGCCTGAGCACTTTAATGCTCTGTACCTCTATTTCACATTTCAGAAAGAGCAGCTCTCCTGAAGAAGTATTGTGAGGATTAGCATCATAGAGACTCAGGGTGAAAGAGGACATCCCTGGGCACCTGGTCGAAATACCCATCCAATGCCTGTTTCCCTGTCATTACTTCCTTGATAAGAAGACTGCCATCCATTCTGCTCACAGTCTATGTTTCCAGGTGATAAAGACCTCACTAGTATTCAACTTTGTATAGTTGAATCATAAAGCAGTGAACATTTGCTAAAAACACCACTTACAGGAATTCCCTGGTGGTCCAGTGGTTAGGACTCGGTGCTTTCACTGCCAGGGCCTAGGTTCAATCCCTGGTCAGGGAACTAAGATCTCGCAAGCCGCGCAGCATGGCCAAAAATAAAAATAAAACACCACTTTTACTTTGTTATACTGCTTTTTTGTAGAGACGACACAAAAAGGAAAGAGCAGGGAGGACAGGCTCTGAAGTCAGACGGATCTGGCCTTAAACTTAGTTCACCATTTATGTGACCTGGGGCAAATCACTTAATGTCTTTAAGCTTCAGCTTCCCAAGTTATTGTAATACATATTTTAGGGACCACAAATGGTGAAATATAAAGTGATACATAATTCCTGTACATAGCAATTACTTAATAATTACGTGGTTGTTGTTTTGCTGTTATTATTTTTATCATTATCAGTCTTGTAGTCATTCTAGGAACGGTCCCAGCTTTGCCACTCACCAACTGTGTGACCTTGGGTAAGGTTCTTAATTTTTCTGTGCCTCCATTTCCCCATCTGTAAATGAGGAGTGATAGTAATACATCACAAGTTTGCTGTGAGGGTTAAGTGTGTAAAAGAATACAAAGCGCTTTGAACAGAGCTTTAGTAATTGTAAGCATTATAGAATATAAATGTCAGCTTCTGTAATTATTAAGGAGTAAAACTCTTAACTGTATGGTAAAATGAAAAGATCATCAATGGGGATATTTTGGAACAGTGCCTAAAAGAAAAACCTCTTAGGGGACTTCCCTGGTGGCGCAGTGGATAAGACTCCGAGCTCCCAATGCAGGGGGCCCGGGTTCGATCCCTGATCAGGGAACTAGATCCCACGTGCATGCCGCAACTAAGGAGCCCACCTGCCACAACTAAGGAGCCCACATGCTGCAACTAAGGAGCCAGTGAGCCACAACTAAGACGTGGTGCTACCAAATAAATAAATAAATAAAATATTTTTTTTAAAAAAAGAAAAACCTCTTATATTTGTCCTTTATAGTAAATTTGCTTCTCTAGATATGCTTTTCATTTTGATAATATTAAGTGTTCTCAACGTGAAGCAGTAAGTAGTACAGGGAATAGGAAACAATCTGGGATTTAAAGCATGCAGATGGAAGTCTAATACATTTAAAGTTTTCAGAAATATTTTTAAAATGACAGAAAATTTGCATTTGAGACCCTTCTCTTATCTTATTCCCAGCACTAGCTGAGCTGAGAAACTCAGGAGAAAGCACGGTTGACAGAGCATGGGAGTAGCCTGGCTTCTTCCGGGCTGGGCCAGGTCTTTCCACCAACCAGCTGGCTGACTTACAGTGTTGTCACTTAACATCTCTGAGCCTCAATTTCCTTATGCAAAATGAGAGGCCTAATTAGAAGAGCTCTAAGATGCTTGCAGTTTCTCACAGTCTAAGATCCCATGTGGACCTGGTCAGATACACATTAGCAGGCAAGCAGCCCTGCCTGGTTTTAGGGATAACTTTCCTAGATGTCTTATTCCGTGTTCTACTAGGTAATCTCAACATGTTAGAGCGGTTTTTTTTTGTTTTGTTTTTGTCTTTTGTAGAGACCTACAAATGAAATGGTATTGTTATCAGTCACAGTAGGTTAGGTTAGGTTATGCTGCATGGCTTTCAATAACTCAGTTTTGTTTTTACTAATGCTACATGTCCATCAAGGGTCAGCTGTTGCACTGCTCTACGTCTTCATTCCAGGACCTAGGCTGAAGGAGCAGTCTCTCTCTGGGTGTTGCTGTTCTTCTGGCAAAGGGGAAAGAGACATTTCAAACAACCAGTTGGCTCTTAAAACTGCCGCATGTAAGTTATACACATCACTTTTGCCTATATTTTATTGGCCAAAGCAAATCACATGGTTTCTCCTGACCTCAGCAAAGAGGGGATGAATAATCAATCCACTCATGGGAAAAAACACAATGGGGGAAGAAAACAGAATATTTGGTGAACACTAGTACAATCTACTACAGATGTCAATGGAGAAGGAAGAAGGAAGGAAGGAAGAAGAACTCTCTCTTTGTTAAGGGGAAACATCCGTACAGGAGTGTTTGCAACCCAAGATCATAAATGTAAGAACACTTCTAGGAAAACTACTAGCAGAGGAAACAGTTTCTTTTTGCTACTTTGTGAGAAAATAAATGCCAAACAAATAAGGGGGGGAAACAAGGAAAGGGGTGCTGTTAGGGATGGGGAGAGAGAAGAGGAGCTGGGGAAACCCAGCCTTGGAGAGATGACACCATTTTCTGCAGCTCCAGGCAGCTCCAGCTAATGACTGTGTGCAAGCAGAATGTGAATGCTAAGGGTGCCAGCAAGTACATAAAAGGCAGAGGAAGAAGGATCAACATGTTTTGCTGCCATTTCCAGGAAAGGGATGGTGTCCCCAGCAGCCTCCCACAGTAGATGACCAGAAAAAAAAGCAAACACAAATAACAACTCATTGAAAATCCGAGTCGTGACTACTGTGTTTCACAGCACATCCTCCCTCAAATCCTGGCTGCAAACCAGCCCAGCCACTTAAAGCAGCGCTGGCAGCTTGCTCTCTCTTGGCACCGGGTAAGCATGGCAGCTGGATGGCTTGTAGTCAGTGCAGTTTTGCAGCTGGTGGTGGTAGCAGTTGGCAAAAAGTAACTGTCCAGATGGGCATTAAATTTTCTTTAATGTTTATAATATGTCAAAAGAGAATAATCCTATGTCAAAGTGGCTTAGAAGAACTTTTACTCAGGAGCTTACAGAAATTCCTTTTTGACAAGATGGAGGTTGCTTTATTTCAACTACATATGTGAGTCTATTTCCTTAAATTAGGTCGAGGCGCTCCTCCGCAATGGAATCTCCTTTAGTTAAAAGGGCCTGGAGAATCTCCAACCTATTCTCTTTCTCAGGTTCTCCACAATTTGTTGATCATTAGCCAGCATTTAGCAGTATGGTCACAGGATTTGAACTGAGGACCCAAAAGGAAAATAATGTTTGATTCTGGAATTGTTATGTTCCTCAGACGGACCAGTACCATTCAGGTAATGTTATAAAATTAGGAGTAAAGTAATAACCATGTTGTATAGAAAAAAGAGCACTGGGCAAAACATCTTCAGACACATAAAACAGGCAAGGAATTAATATCTGAAATATATATTTTAAAATCACTATAAATCTATGAGAAAAACCAACAACAACCTATTTTAAAAATGTGCTTACGGTACAGTATGCAACTCATAGAAGAGGAGATTATGATGGCTTGTATTGAACACATTATGAAATGGTGATCAGCCTCATTCGTTTAGTGATCAGGGACAAGCAAGATGCCATTCTCACCAAACGTATTGAGGACAAACTAAAGATTGTTTACAGGAAACGTCGTGAGCTTGTGGGGAAACAAGTGCCCTCGTACTTCATGCACTGCTGGGGGGTACAGCCAAGTAGACAAAGCAGTGTGACCACTTTGGAGGATAACTTCTCAGTATCTATAAAATGTAAATGCAAACGTCCTATGTCCCAGCAAATCCTTCCTCACATCTATCTCCTTCTCCCACCCTCATGCAAGAACATTCACAAGTGTGCACAGGAAGTCTATGCATCGATATTCATTACAGCAGTGTAACTCAAAGGATGGTCCTTGGACCACCAGCATCAGAATTCCCTGAGAATGTTTATGTTAGCATTTCTAATCGTTTTTAGAAATGGGACCATTATTCCATCCCAGAACTACTGAATCAGAGTATGTGTGGGTAAGGCCAGGAGTGTATTTTAACAAGCCCCTCTGGTGATTCTGACGCTAACTAAACTTTCAGCAGCACTGTGTCATAACATTGTTTGTAACGGAGGAAAAATGGAAACAATCTAAGTGCCCATCATACACTTATTAATATTTTAGAAAATTAGCCAGCAGTTTAAAAGAAGAGGTAGATATGTGCTGATCTAGAAAAATATCCGAGACAGACAATATTGTAGAACCGAATGTAAAGTATAATAGTAGCTATGTTTTTTAAAAGTTACAGAACAATATCATATATCTCTATACACACATTTGTACATATATGTGTACGTTGTATGTATACGTGTAAACATTCAGCAAAACGTCTGGAGGATACATATCAATTGATAACAGTGGTTATTCTGGAAAGGATTTGGGATTACAACAGCAGTCAAGAGAGACTGTAGCTTTTGGGGAACTACACTCAATATCTTGTAATAACCTATAATGGAAAAGAATCTAAAAAGAATATATATATATATATATATATATATATATATATATACATACATGTATGTATGTATCACTGAATCACTCTGCTGTATACCTGAAACTAACACAACACTGTAAATCAACTATATTTCAATAAAAATCTTTTTAAAAAAAGAAAGACTGTGGCTTTTTGTTTGTCATTTCATATTTTGGCAAGAGCTTATATGTGTACTATTTGTAAAACTGTATTTTTACCTGGAGATCTGGGTTCTAGACGCAACCTGGGCTCCATCCAGCTGCGTCACCTTGAGCACATGCCAGCTTCCCTAGACTTCAGCTTCCTAACCTGCCAAACCAGGAATTAGACCAGTCAAGCCCAGAGTCATTTTACCCAGCTTTATCTTGCTACAATTTTTGCCAGAGTTGTTTATGAAAATTAGGTTGTGTAATAAATCTGACCAAAGAAATAAAGAGAAACATGCATATCTATCTATGCCCCTTGAGGAACTCGTTAATAATTACTTCCACATGTCATCTTAAGACAAATGACTTACATGAGACTTCCTGTGTTTAAATATCACTGTGGCTATATGAAGCTTTTTATATTTAAAGTTTAGAGACCTGATAAAACAAATTGCTCCTCAAACTTTTTCCAAGGGCTTGAATTTAAGTGAATCTTTAGGACCCTGGTTCCAATAGCATCATGTGTGAAAATAAATAATGACTGGCCTGTCCTAGCAGAACACATTTGCTCAGACAATAATCACGCATGTGGTGAGCATATAATTACTTTAGAACACATAGATGGTGTTAGAGTGAAGAGCTGCAGTGATAGTATCATGTTTTCATTCTAACAGAAAAACTAGAGATTTGTTTTCTATTTCTTTAATTTTATATATCATCTTTTAAAAATTAAGAAAGAGAAGCAGCTTGTATCATGTATGAATCTAGATCGGTTTTGACTAAGATATAAAGAAATCTGAATAAACCAGAATTCCCTTGGGGACAGATATAAGAACCTTGATTAAATAAGAATTAAAAAGAAAATAATATTTATACTAGAAAGCAAAGAGTAAGGCAAAAAAGCTAAGTACAAAGTTCACTCAACTCTGCCCCATAAGAGGAAGTCCTGCTTTCCTGATCAAATGCAGTATTTAAACACAGCAGTGAACCAGAAGGAGCCTTACAGACCATTAACCACCACCCCATTATTTTATAACCAATTAATGATAAATTTGAGACTAGAATCCAGCCTTCCTGTCTTTTAGACCTGGGCTTCTTTCTGAGTGTTAATAGGACAAACGCAAATGCCTTTAGCACCTTGAATACGAGTGGATGAGTCAGCCCAATTTTATAAAGAAATTAGTTTTGAAAATAGAGTTAAACGCTTTTCATTATATATATAAATTATATATATTATATATATATATTTTATATATATATTTTTTTTTTTTTTTTCTTTTTTTGGCGGTATGCGGGCCTCTCACTGCTGTGGCCTCTCCCGTTGCGGAGCACAGGCTCCGGACGCGCAGGCTCAGCGGCCATGGCTCACGGGCCCAGCCGCTTCGCGGCATGTGGGATCTTCCCGGACCAGGTCACGAACCCGCGTCCCCTGCATCGGCAGGCGGACTCTCAACCACTGCGCTACCAGAGAAGCCCCATCATATATCTTTAAAGTGAATTTAAAGAATATTTATGGGGGAAGCCTTTTATAAGTGTAAATACAGTATACCTTTTATTAGAGTTTAGTAATTCTGGATATAGAGTCATTTCTACTAATCTTTTTTAAAAAAGAATGAAATTTTAACAGTGAGTCGGTTATTTTCTATGTGCCACCCCAGATCCATTCTCCAACTTTCCTAGCCCTGCTCCGGCTCCTGGAAGCTGACTTCCACGTTGGGCTCCTTGCCTCCAGCCTTCTGCTGAGTTTGTCCAGTGGGAAATAAGGCAGAGATTAGTATTTGGAGGAGAAAGTGAGGTTAGGGCATTATCCCTCTGCACCCCAGTGCCCATTCCTGTGCTGTCTCCTCACTGCCTTGCTGGCAGTGGCTAGCTGGCAATCCCCCTCCCAAGCCTCTGAGCTCTCTCTGGTCACAGTGGTCCCTGAGTCCCTCATCACCTTTTACTGGTGTCCTTGACCTAGCTCCACACCTCTGTAACTAGTCCCTTCACGAAACCCTTTTTTGGTTAGTCCCATAAGTGTACCATCAATTTCCTGCCAGGACCCTAACTGCTTACTACACAGAGTAATCAAAAGCCTATAGGTATCTGTGAATACTGGTGTAAAGCCAGCAACCAGTAAATGAAGTCCCAAGCCATCCCTGAATAAATCCCGGCCAGGACCAGATCCAGTCCTGCACAGCTGGAGTGTGCACGCTGCACCCTCCTGTTAGGAGAGGCCACCTGCCGTAGACCTGAGCATCGTGTGAGTTCTCACTCCGCGTGCCGAGAGTGCAAGGCCCAGGCTGCTCTCCACCCAGGTAGCTGGATGAGATGATGTCTCTTTCCAGGACAAAGAGCAGTCTTGCTTACCACTTGCTGTAAATAAAGCAGTAGGTTCCCAAGCTCAGTGCTCCTTGGCTGGACACAAACCCGCTGAGCACACAGCAGCCACCCGGCCCATCTATAATGCCCTCGTGGGTCTCCAGGAACAAAGGGAACTGACACAAACATGATGTTCCTACTGCTGGTTGTGCTGAGTCTGACCTGGAACCCACATGTCTTCTTCATCCATGACATAGGAACAGGCTAATTTATGAGCTTGTAAGTGGGGTAAAATCTCAGACTCCGGCATCTTCAGCCTCTGACTCTAGCCACTCTGGCCTCTTCCTTCGCCAGGCACACAGCTGAGTCCTGTCCTTAGGATCCTGCGCTTTCTCTTCCCTTCGGGTGGAATGCTCAGTCCCAAGGTCTTCACATAGCCAATTCCAACTGTTCTCAAGCCTCAGATCCCTGTGTGTCATCTCCTCAGAGGGGCCTTCCGTCACCATCCCGATCAAGAGTCACTCTCTCCCATCACGCATTTTATTTTCTTCTTAACATTTTTTACTCTCATATTATCTCAGTTGTTTGTTTAATGCTTCTTTCCCCCACTAAAATGTAAGCTCCAGGAGAAGTGGAGTCTTTGGGGTCTTGGTCTCTGTCTCCCTAGAACTTAGAATAGTTCCTGCCCAGTGAAGTAGCACAATGGATATTTGATGAATAAATGAATAACCAAATGAATGAATGAGTTTTTACAACGCTACCCTTTATTGTGTGATATTATATACTCATTGAATTTCAGGTACCTCGTCTGTATAATAAAAGTAAGAAAATAATCTGCCTTGTGGCAGATATGTATTATATTGTATTATATTATATTATAATTGTATTTGCATATAATTATGAATTTCATCTTATATGTTATATATAACAATAAAATAACACAATATCCTGAAAACTGTAAAGTACAATATCATTCCTGTAAAATGCAAGGCTCAGTTTTAATATAAAAGTACACACTTGAGGTCAATCTTAATATTTTCTGCTTTGTCATAGTATCATTTAGAGAGGTCACATAATAGTCACTAGATGCATGTTCGATGCATGCTTAATTCGTTCCACTCAAAAAGGGGCTGTTAGAAAGTGCAGGAGTGAGAGGCATTTTTCAACACATCTAGTCCTAAGTAATAACACATCAGCGTCTTCCAACCAAAAAGCACTGCTAAGAGCCTATCCAGTTCTATGTCAGCACAGTTATGGAGACCTCATGCAGAGATGACAACACTCCAGTGATTTCCAGGGCTTCACCCTCACTAATTAGGTGGATTCCACCAACCCTACAGGAAAACCAGGCTCATTGCTGGGTGCTCCAGCTGGGGTTTGGAATGTTCACATTCTCCTCTCCCCCAGCATGACTTACAGTTTGTACTGAGTTTAGCAGTGCCTCCTGCAAGGTTGCTGATTTGCAACTTTATGCTACAAAATAAGTCTGATACAATATTACAAGGCAGTGGGGGGACAGGAGGCTCCTTGCTTTACCTATTTTTAGGTAGCATCCTCCAACTGAAGATTCACTGGAGATCTTTATAGAAGAAATAATGGTGCCTTCCTCAGCCTCATTCCAGCTCCCTCCTTGCCTTTCCCCAGCCCTCCACTTGTCCACTTCTGTTCCCTGTCTGCTGTCATTGATCTTATTCAGGGATGGGGCAACCTGTGGATTTGAACAGAGAGACCACTCCATAGGAAAGAACCTCATGCAATGCTGAGAAGTAATTAGAAAAATCTCAAAATTCCTGACACCAGTGACTTCATGAATACAAGGTATTATGGTCAGACTGGAGAAATCTCTTCGAAAATTTGAAGTAAATTATGTCTAAGAGAATTTCCTCATGTGTGAAATGACAAGGTTGGAGTATTTATTTAACATACACTGCCAGAGTACACACTATATACCAGACAATGTCCAATAGGATCGCCACTACTAAAACACTGCTAAATTACTAAAACGTTACTTTGTTTAAACCTCACAAAAACCCTGTGAGGCAAGCACTCTTATTATCCCCATTCTACAGATGAAAAAGTTGAGGCACGCAAAAGTTAAGTAAACTGCCCAAAGTCATGCAGACGACAAAGCAGCAGACCCGGGTTCTGATCCCGGGCAGCCTGGCCTTAGAGGCCATCTCTCAGCCACGGTTGCCATGATGGCACTTAGATTCTCACCAAAGTCTTGTACCGTGCTAATGCTCGTGATTCTATTCTCTCAGGGCCTAGTTTCCAACACATTCTAACATGTCTAATATTCATATGATAGATGGATTATTTGGCCAGAATTTCTATCTTATAAGCCATCTTATAAGATGGTGAGGGATTTCTACTGCCATTCGGTATTCAGAGGTATTGAAAGCTACTTCTTTCTAGGGCCCAGAGAAGCCAGCCTGCCCTTTATTTTACTGGAGTAGAACTTACTATGGATGCCGTAAAGAAAGTGTCCTCAGTGGACCCAGGCATGTGAAACCTGGAATCTAGATGTGCCTTCTGTCATAACAGCTCTGACCTGGATACACTGACCCTGTGACGCTCTCTCATGTCATCTAAGTATCTTGAGTCATCTCAGACCATCTAAGTGGGTGGTCTGAGGCCCAACAATACGCCTCTGTGTTCTTCATGGTTAAACAGCCCACACCGAGAACCTGAATACATCTAGGTCTTCTTTCTCCTGTCTCGACACCCAGATCAGCAAGATTCAGTCCCGCAATACTCAACAGCAAAAAGCAGTGAGTAGTAACATGAGTGATGAATAGGCAGAGCACAGAGGATTTTTAGGGCCGTGAAATGACTCTGAATAATATGTATAATACCATAAAGCTGGATACATGACATCACATACTTGTCCAAACCCATAGGATATATAGGACCAAGAGTAAACCCTAATGTACAGCATGGACGCTGGGTGATAGGGTCGTGTCCGTGGGGGTTAACTGACTGTCACAAAGGTACCCCTCTGGTGTGGGATGTTCAGAGTCAGGGAGGCTGTGGGTCTGCTGGGTCAGGGGGTATATGGGAACTCTGTGCTTTCCACTCAATTTGGCCGTGAACCTAAAACTTTTCTTAAAAAATAAAATCTATAATAACATGAGTTTTTACCTCAGTCTCTTGAAATGGAGACAAAAAGGAAATCCCACCCTGGAACTGCACCCCTATGGCACCTCTCTTCTGTCTTCCCTGAGACTTCAGCTGCTGCGGTTATCCCGCCTCGCCCTTGGGTCTCTTCCTCATTCTCTATCCCTCCCCATTTACTTCTCTTTCTACTTACAGGTCCACACACATAAGCACACATACACCACACACATGCACACACACACACACACGCACACACACACAGCAGCCGAACTTTTCTCATGTAAGTTAAGTTAGCTTCCCTCGCTGCCATTCTCCTCCTGCCCTTAGCCCCATCACTCACCTGCCAGGGCCTACATGGAACCCTCCATACATTGTCCAGTACCTGGAAATGCTGTTCACGCAATAAGGTAGTATTATAAGTACAAACTTAAAATTTTAAATTGCATGCAATACAAAATTATGTGATTTTGAAACAGCACAATTTTAACAATATTAAGAGCTTTATGCACGAATTTTGAAATGTGTATCTCCCACAAATAAACATTTGTACAGATGACGCAACTTAAAGCTGACAAGCTGAATAAACTGTAAACTGAATTTAGCCGTTACCGTGGCCTTACCACATTAGCCTGTGAACAGAAACCCTCACCATAGTTCGCTTGTCACAAACTATGGCCTTGAACTCAGGCAGATTAGAACTCCATAAGGACTTCAGGGTGTATCTTTTGATTAAATGAGAAGGAGTGTCATTATACTTTAATAATTTTGTTTCTGCTATATAATTTAGGTAAATATGTAGATAATGACAATGTACTAAACTGTAGGTTTAATAGGGAATTCAATATTTCATTTTCTGCATAAAGCGTTAAGCATTTTCCAAAGAAAGATAATGTATTCATATATAAAACAGTGCTTTTTCAGCACATGTGGCCCTGAACTGAAGCACTGACTTGATGGTTAATGATGCATCTACTAAGTGTGCAGACTGTAAAGAAAGTACTTTCTATTGTTCAATAATATGCCCTACTTAATTGCTCTATTATTGAACAAAAATCCCTAAAGAATTTTCACTTCCAGCAATGGTTTCTGACTTTCTTTTGGTGTCTAGACAATAATGATTTACTGAAATGTGTGGGGAGCAACATAAGAAAAGGCCTTAAAATATTTAATATTTGTAGTTATTGGAGTAGGGGGAGGGGAGAAAAGACAAAGCAATATTACAGGTTGCTACTAAGTTTCCAGATCAAAACAGTTTTGATATAACTATTGAAAAATTTTAATGATCCAAAACCTCAATGTAAAATAGAAGGGATGAGTGATGTTAAGAGCTTGTCCCTCCAAAAAGAGAAGGTCGGAATGGCTGGGCATGGTGAGCACTCTCACAGCAGCCAGGAAATGCTCAGAAGTGTTCTCCCAGCTCTTTCACACACCCCCAAACTCTTCGAGCAAGTCTACAGTGGTCCTGCACTCAAGGGACGGACACTGCTCAGTGGCCATATGTGTGCAATTCCCTTCCTGCCTTCCAAGACTTTTGATGGATGGAGAGTTCTCCACCATGCCTTTTGCTTTCTACTTGTCCATCTGGGAGTGTTCATGGTCTCCTGCTCTGCTGATATCTTCTATTTGCTTCTATAGATCGACTTTTCATCCTTTCCCACCTGTGCCCCAGGAGGCTGAACTTCATCAATCTTCCAGTTGAATTTAGCCAGGCACAGCCTCCAGAAGGAAACTGAAGGCAGGAGGAGAATGAGGTTTGGGTATCTTCCCCCACCCCCAGCTCCTGCTGGCAGAGTTGCAATGGGTTGGCTTCCATCAGCCCCTCTACTGAAGGCTTTCCTTCCTCTCAGACACGCATGTCCTGTTATGACGACCACTCCAAACTCTTGCTTCTTCAGGTCTAGAGTGGTAATGGCTCCCTTCTTTTGCCAGCCCGGGACATTGCATCATCTCCAGTCGTTTACCTAAGCCTTGGCTACACCTGTTTAAATGTCCTCTTTATTAAACTCTTCTCAATTACCCAATTTGATTGAGTCATCTATTTCCTGCCAGGAGCATGATTTCACCCTCAAACCAGGAATGACCTATTAGCCCTTCTCCACCTACCCCAACCCTTCCCATCCTTTAAAGCCCAGCTCCCATTTTAGTTCAAATCTCACCTCCTTACTTGTGCATTCTACATTGATATCTTTCATCTGAGGTGCTTTAGACTTATCATCCACAGCACGCAATGTGTCCCCTGTTTCAGTCTCTTTTTTATCTCCTCAGCATCGCCAGTACAGCTGATAACGTTCTTGGCTTATATCCTTACAACTCAGTACCGTGTTGGCTGAGAATTAAGTACTCAATAAAAGTCTTTCTTGGGCTGTAGAGGTCACTCCCTCCTTTAAAGGACTGTTCATCCGAAATCTTCAGAGCATGTCACAGGATCATAGATGGAGTAAGAAGGAGCTAGGGAGATAATTTGGCCCAATCTCCCCATTGTGGTGATGAGAAAACTGAGTCTCGGAGAGGTGACCTAACAGTCCAACATCTCAGAATCGGGAGGTGGCAAGCTGGAGGGGAGCCCAAAGCAAGAATTTTTCTATCATTCTTTGCCACACAGATACTAGTTTTAGTGTCTCTGTGTCTTATTACCAAAAAAGTCACCTCTTCATACCTGGATCCTTAGTATATTCCTTCCCTTTCAAAGACAGCATACATTTGTTTCTCCTAGTGAAATACCATTTCCTGAGTCCCCCAGAGCTGTTATCTATTCATGCATTATCCCTGTACCTACCACTTTAAAAATTCACCACCCAGACAAAGGCTGGATTCTTTTCTTCCCTGCATATCTGGGAAGGGGAAAATAGAGAGCCCTTTGGCACTTTACTTCAATATTCTCAGATAAATTCAGGCTAGCACAAAGAGGATTCTGGCCATTGTCTGCAGCTTCACTCATAGCTACATGCTGAATAGGAAAGGGATCAACTACCCACATTTAAAATATTCATAATTACACACTCTGTCCTCCAAGGGGCATCCGCCTGCCGGCGGACGCACACACACGGAGAACTGCACAGGGCCGGGAGCTCTCACTCTGCCGCGGAATCCAGCCCCTTTAGAGGCGGAACGCTGCGGTTCTGAATATTCAGACCAAGTGCAAGCTAGCAGCGCTTCCTCTCAATCCTCTGATTGCCATGTGCTGGGGATCCTGGACATGCGGGGGGCGAATTTACTCCCCGCTCGGATGGAGAATGGGAGGCATGTGCATCAGCCACCTGACGTTTAACTGGACTCGAATGTCAAGACTAGCACTTTATTACACCATTCCGTTTAGTCACCCAAGTCAACTTCAGCACAACAGAGAAGATGAGAACAATGGGCGGTGGCCCACGGCGTGACCCGGAACATCCCAGCGTGGGTCTCAGACAATGGGTGTGCCACTTTTCCCGTGTTAGACGTATCATTTAGTGCAACACTTTTATCACGTTAAAGGAGGTTCCACATAAAAATGTCAGCAGCGTCCAGTTGACTCATGGAATTGAGAACTGTGCATTAGCTGCCAATTTAAATTGATTTTGCTTCTTGAACCATGGAAAATCATTCTTTGAACAAGAATTCATGATAAATACACATGTGTAAAAGGCCTTTAATCATAATTATTTTAAATACATAAAACACGATTTAAGCTTCTCAGCCTCATTAATTTCTTATGGTATAAAAGAACAAAAACAACCGGTAAATGAGAAAAGTATAAGTCATAATTTAAATGTGTTATGCATGGTCATTTAGCTCATTAAATGAAAAGATTCTTTGTAAACTCTGGGCCATAGAACATTTCTGTGTTACCCAATGATGGAAGCAATGTTACAAATTTTTTTTGCAGGGAACAAATTTTTTTTTATCATTTAGGTCTTAGAAGAATATCACCAACAATTAAAACAGCAGAATTAGGATAATGAAATCATCTTGTAACACCGTGGAAACCCTCTTTTAGAGCACTTAACTCTTGTTTTCCCTGCAGAGGACTAAAGAGCAGGGATCACATTCTCAAGGTGTGGCACATAGTAAGGGCTTAGTAAATATCAACTGGACTGACTCTGTGCTGGGCAGTATGCTCTATATTTATACAAGTGTACCCAAATCTTCCCCACGACCCCATGATCCGAATCATGGTAGGGTTTAATCTTCCATTCTCTGCAGCACATGTGTCTTCCCAAGGCTTCCAATACACCTGCCACTTCTGGTCATCCAATCTGATTAGCATGTCTTCATTAATATGGTGGGCCAATAAGATGTTCTTCAGGACATCCAGATGACCCAGGTCCCTTCAGACTATATTGTGACAGAGGGTGGGATTGTGACAGAGTGTGGGACAGTTAACACAGCCCTGAGGTAAGACCTTAAATGTACACTGTGGTCTGTTCCACCTGAGTGTAAACTGCTTCTGCTCCCGCTTCCTGACAAAGATGGGACAGAACACATGTGCCAGACCTGTGGCTGCACACCACGTAGTAATAATCGCCGTGTCAATCTGCTAGGTAAAAGACTAACCTGGCTCAGTAACTGCAATCGGGGCTACGACCTGGCTGAGTTTGGAGAAGTCCACTGTCATCCTCTAAGATCTGTTTGGTTTTTGAAGGGGACAGAAACGGATTCATTTAATGAGGACGTGATTCACTACCCCTGAGTCCTTTAGGTCTTAAGGATGGCACTAATTCCCGCCATTTTCCTTAGATACAATGTTGTTTTTTATTTATTATTTGGTTGTGATGGGGGCAGGGGGAGTTTCAAATGCTTCCACTTGAAAGCGTTTGAAACTTCCCCACTACGATAGCTCTTAACACTCAAGCCCACTACTCAACGTAGGGGTTTCGCTAACTACCAAGTATGAATATTCCAATTATGAATTTGAGCACCAGAAAATGACCATTGGGTGGTGAGTTCACAGACCCAGTAGAACCATCATGAACTGGGCCTAAGCCAAGATACCATTTTATTACCAGTCCTCAAGGGCCCCCCAGTCTAACCAGGGCCCGGATAACAATTTCACTCCCCAAGAATCAGTGCTTCTGTGGGCCCTGCATCCAGCAGCACCCACAAATGTCTGAGTACTACCCAGTCCCCAGTGTACAGTTACCTGAGTAAATGGTCATAGGTCCCTTTGGGAAAAATACGGATAAGCCATTGTATTGTATATACTGCCATGTATACCTGTCACAGTGATGTGGGCCGTTCCCCCTAGAGACCTGGCCTTTCCTTCTAGATCTGAGAACTGGCTAAAGTCCAGACACCGGTTTGGGATTGTGACTTTTTTTTTTTTTGCAGGGGAGGAGAGGCCTGCTTTTAGCCTACTTGATCTCTTTCCCATTGTACAGACTGAGAGATTCCCTTGCTGAGATTCCCTTGCTGTGTTTTATTAACCATCTCCGTGGCCCTATGTGTGTCACATCACTCTGACTACTACCATGACCTTGCTGCTATGATAAATGCATCACACCTTGCTTCTGATGTTTAAAACCACCACCTGGCCTCTACTATTTTGGGATCCCATCATCCTCGTGGCAGTGAGGGAGCCCAGTTCTCTAATACCATGTCCCTGGCTTACAGAGGACACCATTGCACTTCTTAGTGTTGCTGGTCCCTCTATGACCAGTGAATTCCTTATTACTTTGGTTGGTGGAATGGCCTCTGGGTTGTCCTTGGAATGTAGTCAGCTGGTGGCTTTTCCAGTCTTATACAATATATCCATTCTTGCATGTCCTCATGCCTGAGTCTTTTGGTCCTTCCACCATCTGTCCCATCACTTAGTGTGGGTCATAACCTTTTCCAGTCATCCAGGAGCCAGCTTATCATTGTGTTATCTTGTGTAAATATAACCAGTGCCCATTTCAGAGTGTTACATTTTATAGACTAGGACAGTGCTTCATTATCAATATACTCTCCCTTACCCAACTTCACGTTCTGCCCTTATAAATCCAGCATCTTCAGGATCCAGTCCCATATATTTTCTCCCAGATTGTGTGGCCAACTCTTCCAGCTTTTTTGTTGTTTTGTCCCTTTCCTCCCTCTGCAGGCCCAGCAATTCCCTGGATAGGTTACATTGGACTCGACTCTCTGTTTGCCTAGAGGCCAGAGGACTGGTGGGGGTAGGTCCTGAAGGGTACATATTGTCTAGCAAAGCACAGGCCTCTGCAGTTTTCCATCCAGGAAGGGGCAATGCTAGCCTTTAATAGGGAGAAGTAGACCGCATTTGCCAATTGAGAGATTTCAAGGGAATGGGGGCAGGGTGTTAAGAATTTTTTAGGGCATCAATTCATATATCCCCTTTTTTAGACTCAGGGCTCAATTCTTTCCCAACCAGGGCCCTAGTCTTAATATAACACACTTTCTGGAGTTGAAAATCCAACCTTCTCTGGGGCTCTGCTGGCCTTAGAATTATGGCTTAGAAATGACCCTCAGGTTCTTCTGTCCTTGATCATAGGAGATAAGAGTTTCTTTATATGTTCCCAAAGAGTTCCTCTGACATTCACAATACCTCTTACGTTGGTGATTAATCACTCAAACCCTTCCACTGTCTTTATCCAATGCATGCGATAGCTCTCAACAACAGCCGTTCCATTCCATCATCCTTACTACCTCCCTCAGAATCTCACAAACTTGAGATATTTGAGTGCCTTCCCTCCTACCATTATTCTATCCCTGTTCACAATGGATAAAGCTGAAACAATTGCAATGCTCCACTTTGCACCAGCAATAGTTTCTCACTGCCAGCTGGCCAGAGAGTAAGGCAGCTCCAAAATCACATTTCATCGTCTGCTTTCTTAAACCACTCCTGACACCAACTGCCTTAGGTCCAATTCTCCAAGAAACAGATTCTAAGTTGTGTTTCCTGTTGTGGACAAAGTGTTTTGGAGCATGCTCTCAGGAATGACACCCAGAAGAGAGTAAAGAAAGTAAAATTAAGCAGAAGGAAGGGTTGAAGGCAATGGTGCTGCAACAAAGAACTGAGCTGATCCCCCAGGGAGTTCTTGAGACGAAATGCCCCTTCAGAGTTGGCCCAGAACTGGTCTTTGTTTCCTTGCATTGACCAGTCATTTCCCTGGTAATGGATGTAAACTTGAGTGAGGTAATTCCATTACGGCCAAGAGCAATTCCAGTAGGGACTTGGTTGCAAGCTCTCAGTAACCAACACTTCTCGGCACCATGGGAACTGAGTGACTTGATTTTGAACCAACCACAGAGTCCTTTATTTCCCCATTTTGAAGATCAGAAAACGGAGACAGAGAGTAAAATTAATTTTCCCATAGACACACAGCCCTAGGGCAAGTTTAAGTCCAAATATTTGAATGCAGGTGTATATAGGTCTAAATCCTAAACCATAACTAAACCATAACTTCCACTAAACCATAAACAGTACAGTTATGTCTCTGATTGTTCTCCCACCAATTCTGGGGTAACTTCAGCTTTGCTCACATTCTTCCCAAAGAGTTATCAAAGTTCCTGGTTGGGGGAAAGAGTGGAGGTGGTATCCAAACAGCAGACGCTACTGGGCACGTCTTGCTTTTCTGCTCCAGACAGCTGCACTCATGTGTCTGGTTGCTGCCAATAATGATAGCACTGAGTAAAATCTCCCCATCCTCCATTTCTCCCCCTCCTCCCACAATCTACTTTAGAAAATAAAGAAAGGAACTGCAAAAGGAAAGGTGGGCAGGAAAGAAGGAAGAGAAAGCAAATGAAACTAATATGCCTTGAGAACCTAATATGTACCAGGCTCGGTACTAATTTCTTTAGTTTGTTTCCCGATTTGCCCCTCACAACAATCCAATGAAACAAGGATAGCTTCCAGTTTATAACGAAACCAAGGCTCAGAGTAGATTATTACAGTAGCAGTATCCCTTTTTAAGTGGCCATGACTCCTTGGAATCATGATATAATGTAGGAAATCCAGAAACTGATCTTGCCCAAAGAATCTTAGATTTTTAGGGCTATATCTAGCCCTAAAAATTTTTAGGGCTATATCTGTCATGTAATGAGAGCTGTCTGTCACCCAGCTCTAATGAGCATCTACTAACCAAAGCTTGTATTTGTCACAAAACGTCTCACAACATCCTTCTCAGTTTTAACCATGCTCCTCTACCTTACTCGCATTGCCAGCCCCATCATCCTAACAGCCTAAGTCCTGTGACAGATGGCAGGGACACTACCTGTTAGCCAATGACATATAATCCTGAGTACTGAAAGTTTCCCATGCAAGTATGGGATTTAATTAAACATCCTGGCCTCATAAACGTCACTTGGGTCTCCCTCTGTGTCCCTCTCTGTGTCTCACGTTACCAAAACTGCACGCAACCCAAGAGTCAACTGGGCAATGTAAGTTTGGGAAATAAAAACAAAATAATCTACCACTAAAGATGTTGTGGACACTCTTGTAGATACAGGGTGAACCCCACCCACTATTTGGTTCAGATATTAAGATATTATAATGCCACACACACACCAAAAGTAAATGAAAAAGATTACTCACTGTATTAGGGTTCTCCAGAGAAATAGAACCAATAGGATGTGTGTGTGTGTGTGTGTGTGTGTGTGTGTGTGTTTAGAGAGAGAGAGAGAGACAGAGAGAGAGATTTATTTTAAGGATCAGACAATTATGGAGACTGGAAAGTCCAAAATCTGCAAGGTAGGCTGGCAGCTTGGAAACCCAGGGAAGAGCTGATGCTACAGTTCAAGTCTGAAGGTGGGTCCTGGCAGAATTCCCTCTTCTTCAAGAGAAGTCAGTCTTTTTCTGTTAAGACCTTCAACTGATTGGATGAGGCCCACCTACATTACAGAGGGTAATCTGCTTTATTCGAAGTCTACTGATTTAAATATTAATCTCATTTTTAAAAATACCTTCACAGAAACATCTGTAATAATGTTTGCCAAAATATTTGGGTACTGTGGCCTAGCTATGTTGATGCAAAAAATAAAATAAAATGGCCATCATACTCACAGGCTGTCTGGGGAGAGTAGGGCAACTCCAAAGCAGATCTGAAAATGGCTCAAGAGAATTTGGAAAAGGGACTGGCTTGGGGTTTTTATGGTGGTGAGTGGGTGAGGCCAGGGTGAGGGTTCCCACACAGGCAGGGGTTTGCATGTTTTGAACCTCCCTCCAGCAGCGAAGCATCCAGACTTTCTTATCATGGATGTGTAGATGTGGGGTGCAAGTGGGTGAAGGAGGATTGAGGCTTAAAAGTTGTCAGCAACCACAGATCAAAAATTGGAGTCAGACTCTGTTGCAAAAGGGTATGCAGACTTTAGTCAGTTTAGTGGATATAAAAAAATATAATGATAGAACCAGTGAAGCAAGAAGAAATATTAACCAAAGTAGGTATAAATCCTATTGGATTAAAATTGCTGACACCTGCACTTAAATAGAAAATCCATTTGAAGTCACCACCATTCACAGTGGACACTGACCCAGGACAGCACAGCCAGCAACTGGAATGTGGCCAGCGGGTGCATTTCTAGGTCTAGAGAGGAGCTAGGCCTTATCTCCTAACACACGAATAATTCTTTTTCTCTCCATATTGAGAGCACATTTGAAGAAATTACCACCTGGAAGCCAGTATGTTTCTAGGTGGGGAGGAATAGAAAATTGGGAACACAGTAGAAATGCATAAAAATAGAGACACTCTCCATCAAGTGGGATGACCCAGAAAGTTCCCATAGAGTCTAACTTTGCAGAGAACCTTTCTGCACTGCACATTACTAACAGTAAAATCCCAGTGTCAAAATTCAGTGCCCTCCATTCTGAGTGTCTAAGGGCATCTGAGAGCACTTTAGGCCCCTTTAAGCCATCATGAGACTTTAATTCCTCCTTCCAGGGAGCCAGTAGGGTGGTGAACTCAACAAGCTTATAAATTAAGTCCTGAGTCTTATTTTCCCAGCAAAGCAAGTTCAGAATGTACCATATAATTCTACAGGCTTGACATATCTCCATTAAAGGGGATGCCCACTGAGTGTGGGAGTACAAAAAAGAAATTACAGATTTTCTAATAAATGCCTCAAACTGCCAAGAAAATCTGGTTCTCAGGATATTTTTTTCCTTTGTGGCTGAAAGTAAACATGTTCATTGCTTTATAGTTTCCTGAAATGATGACATTCTAGTGTAATTGCAAATTCCTGTGAGAGGCAAACAATTTCTACCAACTCCAGTGATCTATGAGTGCATTTCTAATGGCTAAGGAAGCCTCTATCACTGGACACACGTATCAAGTGATCATCACGAGGCCTTTTTTTTTTACCAAGAAGGAGCACTTGCTCAAGTACTTTTCCATCAGCTTACAACTGAAACCTTCACTCATTCTTAAAAGGCACCTCTCCAAGTTCATGAGGACAAAGATTGACTGCAGAACAAAGATTTCACACAGCACTGCTTTCCTTAATTTAAGTAAAGAGAAAGCCAACTGAAATATCTCCTGCTATTTTCAAATCACAGTTACACAGAGAGTGAATTTTTTTGTTAAGTTGGCTACATCGTCTGAGCAAAAGACTTTATTAATGTCCGTTCAAGTAAAATTTCAAGACTAGAACTAGAAAGCTGAAGCGAAACATATTCTAGAAGGGTTAGTTGGTATGCCAAGGAATCTAAACTTCTCAAATTTACTGGAAAATATTAGTGTTCTTGCCAATTATCTAGGCCTGGTGTAATCATTTCATAGAGAAAATCCTTCCATTGCCCACATGCACACTCATAATTCCAATCTGTGTGTCTCTGTTGGACCAAACAGAGGCTGGAGCCCTCGGGCTCTGCTACACATTAGTGGAACAACTGCCCAAACACATGAACTGGGTCCTGCAGCACCTTCTGGATACAATTCCTCTCCTTCCTTAGCAGGTCTAGCCATTCTCTAGCCAAGTTATACTGTAAATCACCGAGTTATTGGTCTGGTAGCCTGCAAGCAGGTTGGGTATATTCTGATTGAGGGGCATATTGTGCTGAAAAAAAGAAGACTTTGCAAACAAGGAAGGGAATGCCAGCCTTTGACAGGGAGGAGTGGGCCACTTCTGCAGACCTAAAGAGTTCAGATAAATCTGCAGATTCAAGATTTTCAAGGGCATCATCCCACGTGTCCCCATTGCAAGTCTCAGGATCCCACTCCATCCCAAATGCGGCCTTAAATTCAATGTAGCCAAACTCTCAGGGTTGAGAATTTAATCGGTGTTGATGCTCCATTGCCCTTGTTTAGCCTTTTCTGCCTTCCAATGACTGGAAATGAGAATGTCATTATATGCTACCAAGTAGGCCCACTTGGTGAGTAACTACCCTCCAACTTGCCTTGCCCTGATCTATCAATGGTTGTCAGCAACAGCAGTCTGATTCCAAAATTCTTATAATTCCTACCCTCAAATGCCTGCAGTATTCCTCCATCAGTGCATTCCAGTCTACACATATCAATTCCCTGCTCACCGCTAGGTAAAGTTTATGATTTCCACCCAAACTGTATGCCAGGGGCTATTGGCACTCCATCTAACACCAGGGATGGGAGTCCTCGCTGCCAATCAGTGGCATGTGATTCAGCCCCAAAATCCCCATTGTAGATTGTGTTGCTTGGGAAACAAGACTCTGAGACTCTGGGATTTGCATGCTAGAAGTTGATTGAGGGTACCTGTCAGGGGTAAAGGGAGCAACATTAGGCCGAGGAAGTCTAAAGGCAATGCAGTTGCAATAGAGGCCTCAGCCAATCCACTGGGGGCCATCGGACCTGGGAAACTCCCTCAGAGTTGCTGAGATTGAGGCAAGGAGGCTGGGGCTCTGTAGCACACATCAACCAGTTATGATGTAGGCTCTTTCCAGGGAGGAAGCGTTGACTTGGGCAAGGCATCTCCCTTTGTCTGGGGGCAATTCCTGGGAGAAACTCATCTGTGAGCTGTCAGCAACCAACTGTCTCAGAAGCTGGGAACTGAGGGTTTTTGGAAAGAGGGATCTGAGTTGTTCAAAACAGCATCTACACCACCACTGAAGAGTGATTTGTAGCCAAAGAATAGTTAGAACACATGTCCAGCTAATTAGAAATGCTGGACAAGTTTGATATTCATTTGAACAAAAATAAGAAGAGGAAGAATACTTGATGCTACTCATCTGAAGCTAAAAATTAGGATTTCCCAACCATATGATGAAGTGGAAAACTTTGCTCTCACCACTATTTGTTCTTTCATCTTCCCTAACTTGACTTATCTATCCTGCTTCACTCACTGCTTGGTTAGAGCATATTCTTAAGTATTTTCACAGATCTCAAATGTGAGTGACCTGAATTATTATATAACATCAGATACTGTTCTTTCTATAAGGGTCTCTGAAACCTTACAGATTCTTAAACTGTAGTGCTTTTTACTCATAACCTGTAGATGTTATTTCAAATTACATCTTTATAAAGTTTTAGCTATGACTGGCAGTAATTCACGATTGGATTTCATGCTGCTCAGTCACCAACAGAACAATAATGTTGTCCTAAACAATTTTGTGTCACACCCTTGATTGTGAGGTTGTGCAATGACCACAGGCGTGAACATTGTCCCAATTCTTGTCTGGGACAATAGGCTGCCTCCAGAATTGTTTACAGTGTATAATGGGGGGGCTCCAGAACTCTAAAAGAGGGTTACACTTAGCCCATATCCCAGTTACCACATCACTTGATTAATTTACTCTTATTTTCTTGGCTCTTATAGTATCTACATATATCCCCACCTAGCCCTAAAGACCTTTAACTTGATGGAGTCCCACTTCTTTCCATATTTTTCTGATTTGGCAGTGACACAATTACCTCAGATATTAAAATGATGTCTAACTGGATTCTGAGTATCACAAGACCATCTTAAGTCCACAGTCACAATTGCTAAGATGACCCTTCCTATGACACCTGTTTAATATACATTTACCATATTTCATCAATTTCAAGGTACATATTTTTCACATTTTAATGTCTCAGGGTATGTTTTCAAATTGCCGTCAGCCAGGGGTCAGTGTTGAAATATTATCATTGCTTGCACACTGTTTTAGTCTTCTATTGCTGCTCAACAAATCCACAAAAATAGTGCCTTAGAACAATACAAATTTATTATCTTACCATTCTGGGGTCCAGAAGTTTGAAATGGGTCTCACTGGGCTACAATCAAGGTGTCGGCAGGGCTGCGTTCCTTTAGGGAGGCTCTGGGGGAGTTCCGTGCCGTTCCCAGTCCTGAGACGCCGCCCTCTTTCCGTGGCTCACACACGGCCTTCTTCCTCCACCTTCAAGGCCAGTGATGGTGGGTCAAGTTCTTCTCACACTGCACCACTCTCACCTCCTATTCTGCCTCCCTCTTCCGCATTTAAGGATCTTTGTGATTAGGTCGGACGCACACAGATAATCAAGGATAATCTCAATATTTTTTTTTTTTTTTTTTTTGTGGTACGCGGGCCTCTCACTGTTGTGGCCTCTCCCTTTGCGGAGCACAGGCTCCGGATGCGCAGGCTCAGCGGCCATGGCTCACGGGCCCAGCCGCTCCGTGGCATGTGGGATCTTCCCGGACCGGGGCACGAACCCGTGTCCCCTGCATCGGCAGGCGGACTCTCAACCACTGCGCCACCAGGGAAGCCCTCAATATTTTTAAGGTTGGCAAATTGGCAACCTAATTCCAACTGCAACCTTAATTCCCTTTTGCCATGTAATCTAGTCACAGCTTCCAGGGATTAGGATACAGATATCTTTGGGGGCCATTATTCTGCCTACCACATGCATTTTTTAAAATTGATATATAGTTGACATAACAAATTGGCTTCAGGTGTACAACATGATGATTCATTATTTACCACATGCGTGTTTATCAAAACTTGTAGAACTGGTGTCAGAGGTTTGGGAGGAAATCTCAGAGATAATAGTGAAGCATTCTTTTAAAATATTTTGCATCTTAACGTCATAGAGGATATTTTGTGATAAAAACATATATGACTATCAATGACTATGATTTCAAAGCGACTCAGAAAAGCCAGACTCTGAATGTGAAAGAAGTTTGGGGAATACTTCACCTAATTTATTCCACTTATACATTCAATTTTATCTATGCAAGAGTAATACATGCTTAAAAATCAGTCTGTCATACTAAGTGAAATAAGTCAGAGAAAGACAAATATGATACAAATGAACTTATTTACAAAACAGAAACAGATTCACAGACAGAAAAGAAACTAGTGGTTACCAAAGGGGATAGTAGGGGGGTGGGGGGGAGAGATAAATCGGGAGTTTTGGATTAACAGATACACACCACTATATATAACATAGATAAACAACAAGGACCTAGTGTATATATAGCACAGGGAACTATATTCAATATCTTTTAATAACCTATAATGGAAAAGAACCTGGAAAAGAATATATATATGTGTAACTGAATCACTTTGCTGTACACCTGAAACTAACACAACACTGTAGAGCAACTATACTTCAATTAAAAAATTCTATGTCTAAAGAAGTCTAAAAGCAATCTTTAAGTACAAGATTCTAAGTGCTAAGAAGCATGGAGTCATTGAGTTATCCAAGCAGCAGAAATTCTTCTTTCTCAATGGTAAAAAAAAAAACAAAAAAACAATATGACCTAGAGTCAATGGATCTTAGATTTAATAAAACACAGTGCATATTCACAGATAGCCAATTTTAATATTTTCATATTTAAATAAAAGTATAAATTATACAAATACATATGAATACATATGTTTTCCAAGGACATAACTTTGTTTTGTATCCCTGTGGTGACAGTGCCATTACCACTAAATGCAAAATTGGAATTGTAAGCATTGCATGTTTTTATTCCATGCAAGGAATTTGACTTCTGCATTAGAGAATAACAGCCAAAACGTTATGAATAGGTAATGAGAACAGGAGTGCTGAAGGGAAGGGAAAGAAAGGAATTCTATGGAAAAGGACTGTTTTTAAGTAGAAATTTTAACAGGGCATACTCTATGATCACAATGTAATAATATTAAAAATAAATAATAAAAGGATGACCAAAATCATCACAGCAACTTGGAAATCTAAAAACACTCTTTTAAATAAACCCCGAAGATGAAGTAAAAAGAGAAATTATTAGATTACAGAAATGTTTAGATTATAAAACTTAAAAAAGATACAGCAAGATCTTTGCAGAGGAAAATTTATGGCCTTAAATTATTTGTTTTTATAGAAAAAAGGCTAAAAATTAAAGAATTAAGTGCTGTCTCTCAAAAAACTGGGGAAATAACCACAAAATAAACCTAAAGAAACTAGGAAGCAAGAATTAATAATAACAAGAGATAAAAGTAATAAAATAGAACACACAAAAAAATGGAAAGGATAAATATATCATAAACAGTTAATCCTTTGAAAAGACCTATAAAGTTATTTTTAAAAAATACTCAAAAGCCTGATAGTGATAAAAGTGAAACAGGATGCATTTTAACCACAGATATAAAAGAGATTAAAAATTATGAAAATACTATATGTAACTTCATAGCAAACAATTTGAAAATCTAGAGGAAATGGATGATTTCCTAAGTGAATACAAATCACCAATATCGATCTAAAAAGTAAAAAAATATGATAATTACCACAGAGAGAGCTATCATTTTGAAAAAAATCAACAGGGCAATATGGTTTTATCCCATCTTTCAACAATTAGAGTTGCAAACACACTTAAATTATTCCAGACTATAGCAAAAGATGGAAAGCTCTTGAATTTATTTCAAGCATAACTTTAATATCAAAATCTACTAAAGATGGTAACACAAAAAAGAAAAAAAACATAGATCAATTTCACTATAAATATAGGTAAAATTCTAAACATAATATTAGCAAAAATAGAACCAATGTGCCAAAGGAGTAGTTAATACAACTAACGGCAGTTTATTTAAGGAATGTAAAGTGGTTTAATGTCAGAAAATCTATCACATAATTACTTACAACCACACATGTAAGAAAAAAAATCATTGAAAATATTAATAAATGCCAAAATGATATTTGATATGATTCAGCAGGCATCTCCAATTATAAAAACTCTAAGAATAATAGCAACAGAAGAAAACAACCTACAATAGAATATTTACTAAAAATCAAGAGTATATATTATCCTAAATGGAAAAACATGGCAAGTACCTTAATTATAATTAGGAACTTAGCAGATATGCTCAGTATCTTCATTATTATTTAATCCTGTCTTGAGGATTTTTGAAGAAAATAAAACATCTAGTATAAAAATTAGAAAAGAAGATATAAAACTACGTATTTTCTGTCAGTAATATGAATGCATGACCAGGAAGCCTACGAGACATGCAAGTTTAAAAAAAAAAAAACCGGGCTTCCCTGGTGGCACAGTGGTTGAGAGTCCGCCTGCCAATGCAGGGGACACACGTCCGTGCCCCGGTCCAGGAAGATCCCACATGCCGCGGAGCGGCTGGGCCCGTGAGCCATGGCCGCTGAGCCTGCGCATCCGGAGCCTGTGCTCCGCAACGGGAGAGGCCACAACAGTGAGAGGCCTGCGTACCACAAACAAACAAACAAACAAAAAAACTTTAGAATTAACAAAATTGGCAAGATAGCTGGATATAAGATAAACATCTAAATATCAACATCTTTTCTCCATTTAGGTACCTATAAATGATAAATATATTTATAGTAGCAACAATAAAATACTTAGAATAAATTTTCCAAGAAAGATACAGGACCTTTTTGAAAAGGACCATAACACTATTGAAAAATGTCAAATAACGTCTGGCTAGTGGAAGGACATACCAGGTTCTTGACTGAGAAGATGTAATTTCATAAAAATGTCAATTATTAAATGTAATGCCATTCCAATTAGAATTTCAACAGGATTTTGTTTTGAGGAGGTAGGAAAAGAATTAGATAATTTTATCTTAAAATACTTTTTGAAGGGCTATGTAAAAAACAAATTTTAGGGACTTCCCTGGCAGTCCATTGGTTAAGACTGTGCTTCTACTGCAGGGGGCATGGGTTCGATCCCTGGTTGGGGAACTAAGATCCTGCATGCAGCGTGGTATGGGCAAAAGAAAAAAAAAATTTTTTAACTTATGTATTGCATAAAACATCTGCAAGGAAAGAAAGAAACAATAGATATAGAAAAAACATATTTGCATCAGAGATGATATACAAAGGGGTATGTTTGTAATATACAAAGAGATCTCACAATTTGATTTTTTTTTAAAGGTAGAACCTAATAAATGGGTGAGGATATGAATAGGCAATTCTTATATAGATACAATTTCTCAATAAACATATTCTTTAAACTCATCCAAATTGTCTGCCAACAAATTCACTAACACTCAGGAAGAGGCAAATTAAAGCAACAATATAATTTTACTTTACACCTATCAGAGTAGCAAAAACTAAAGAGAATTATAACACTTATTGCGGTAGGGACAAAGAGAAAACATGCTCCCAGGTATTGCTAGGTATGAATATAACGTATTACTGTCCTTTGGGAAAGTAAAATGGTAACTTCTATGAAAATTTAAAATACATAATAAATTCCTTGACCCTGCAATCCCAACTTCTTGGACTCTAGCCCATAGAAATAAAAACTCCACCAGTGAGGACAAATTACAATGATGTTTATTGAAGCATTATTTATAGTAGAAAAAATAGAAATGAAGTGGTTAAATAAATTATGGCCTATTTACCACATGGAATATTAAGTAGCCATTAAAAGGAATAAATAGGAACTATTGTATATCAATTAATTTGGAAGGATTTCCATGAAATACTGCTTTATTTTTGTAAATGCATATATAGGTCTGTATATAGTTGTATGGAAACAGAGGGGAAAAATGAAAGGATACTTATCATTTGTTAACACTGCCTACTGGGGGAAGGAAGAAGAGAAGTGAGATGTGGGGACCCAGCAAAAAGAGGAAGAGAAAAAGGAGATTTTACTTTAAGTGTGTGAACATGATCAAATTATACGTTTATGTAAAGTTATAAACCTATATGTGAGTATACAAAAAATATTTTTTTTGAATAGGAAAATCTAAACGTCACCTATTGGATTGTGATTGAAAAAACATGAAACTGAAGTAAGACCCAGGGGAAGGACAACACCATAAAGCACTACAATTTAGTCATTATGGTAACCTGCAAAGTATTTTTGCAGAGCTGTTCTCATAGTTCCCACGCGTACAATCAAAACAAATATGCTAAACATTAAAATTTAAAAAGAATTGGTCATTTTATGTGTTGTATTAACACATTTAATAGTGTCATTGTACATAATGTGAAATTTATGTTAAATCCGTATAATATTATACAGTAAAGGCCATCTATTTTGTTTACTCTGATGACTGTGGTTTCCAACGGACTAAGAGTATAAAGAAAAAATTTTGATGCTACAGTACAGGTGATGAGAGAGGCTACATGCAAATATAAGGTGTCCTTTTCAAACATATATATGCACGCAGGTATACCTATATACCTATTCATATATACTATATGCTACACTGTATTTGTATATGCTATCAGATTTGAAAATTCACATCACTTATGTGAGTTCATTTTCATAGTGGTACTAGAAGAATTAACTATATTACTCCCTTTAGAAGATAAAGACACATAGATAAATAATGTGGAGGGTTTTCCATTATGAATTTTGTCTTTTCTCTCCTTACGATTTTATGTATAAAAAACAATTCACTGTGAATTTTGTTAAAAAGAAAAAAACCTAAAAAATGATGGAAGATGCAATTTGGGGAAAATTATAATTTTTCCATTATACTTGATGAATTAACAATTTTCACAAATATGAAGTCCCAAAGCAATTGTGCAAGAAGGTCTCACAAAGTAGTAGGTCTTTCGTTAAATTTAGAAATAATTGATACTAGATTTTAAAGTGCATGGAAGATTGTTTCTCACTAGAGATCTCACTTCTATCCAACCAAATCTGGTATTCCTTTTGTTGAAAGTGCCTGTCCCGTTCTTCAAACTTTACTTCCTTCTTCAAGAAGCCTGCCCAGACTCCCTCCAGCAGCACAGGATTTTTTACTCTTACCATCTATTCTCACTTACTGTTGCTATATTAGGTGGCTTGCATACTCTTCTCCCTGCTGACTATGAGCTAGCTCCTTGAGGGCAAAAACCAAGGCCTGGGACTTTCTAGACCTTCAGTGTTGACTGAATACATGCCTACCAACAGCCCATTTAGGTACCATTTATTTCCTATTTCTGTGCTCTTGCTTATGTTATCTCATTCTTCAATATTCTCACCCTTCTCAATAATTTGTGTTTCCTGAAAAACTGATTGAATTTCCTCTGATGATTGCTTATTTCTACAGGCTATTTATGCCCAGCATAGAGATTTATCTCCTTCTTGTGTCCATGCACTGCTTCAAATTGCTCTCTAATTACTCCATATGTGCATACTTTGTATCCAAAGCTAGATCCTAGACAAAAACCATGGGGACTGTTTTTTAAATTTTCAAATATCCTAGTACCAAGCACAAGTAATTTAATCATCAATTCTGGTTCAATTAAGGAAGACATCTTTTTTTCTCTCTCTAGATTCTCATTGTACTCTCAAATATGTTATTAAGTTTAGAATTCTTTGATTTGTATTTAATGGATGGATTCAGGGGCACACACACAAACAGAGTGACCTCAAAATGCTTCTGGAATCACACATGGTCAGAGGAGACCCTGGGAAAATGATGAAATGAGGCTTTCTTCATCTCCCTGAAAGAGGACTCAAGTTCCTTTCTCTTATGGGAGACAGGCCTTGATCCTAATCGCCACACTTGTACATGTGAAATTAACATTTCAAACTGCCTGCAAGTATCTCTCTGTCCAAAGTTCCCTCAGAAACATAACAAGACTGTTGGAAATGTAAATAACACATGAGGTTGAAAAATAATAATAAATTAGGTGAGACAGGAATAAAGGACATATAACCCAAGGCATAGTTCTTGTCTGGTTTTCCATATAAACCCTCTGGGGGTTAATGCAAGTTGCCTGGGAATAGATTGAGGGGGGGGATATTTACTTGAGAAGCAACTGACAGAAACATAAAACATATATGAACTTTCATCGTCCATTTAAAAAATAATAAAATTACCAAAAACAAACTAGAGAACAAAGGAAGGGATAAAAGTATTTTTGAAGTTTGGTGAAGTACATTTATACAGTCATTTTGCCCTTGTGAATCTTTACCACAAAATCTTATCCATTCTTCAAAGCTAACCATGATTTGATTACACAAACAGTTAAAACTCTAAGCCAATTTTTGATCTAGACCTTTTCATTTTAAAAAAGCAGAATCCAGTATTAAAATAAATGCATAGCACACATGAATGAAGAGAGGGTCTAAATGGCTATTGGAGTGATATTTCCCCCTAAACATATGGCACTGACATCAAGAACACACAACCACTTGGGCCAAGACCTAAAACCAGCTGTAATGTGAATCTGCTAAAGAAGAAGATAAAATTCCTGTGTTGCATTAAACTTCAGTTTCTTTCCAGAGCTATTATTTTAACAGATACTCATTATATGTGCACTTCACTTTGCTATCATTGTTTTTTCTCTGCAAGGTTAGTTCAAAGAGTAGGACCAAAACCTTACAGAAAGGAGAGACATGAAGAGGAAAATCTGCATCGCTAATCATCCCAGTTGAAGATCACTTTTCCATACACTGATGTTCAAATGAATCAGTACCCCACCTGACATGTCTTAGATGGACAGAAGTCCCTAAACTTCATCACTGAAAATACAGATGCCCTAAAAAATGTATAATTCCAGATGAATAGTAATGGATATTAATCTCATTAATATTATCTGTTTGAGTACAGACTGGTAGAAAAGGTGGGAGCTGGCAAATTTTTATTTTCTCATAAATTTTTTATATTTTCAAGTGTGCCTAAAGAAAAATTTCGACTTGGACTGTTGCAAAATGCCCAACCCAACACCTGCCACACAGGCATTCAATAAATAGTAGAGGGCAAAATTATTTTTCTAGAATGATATTTACTGGAGAATCAGGGACCCTTTGACCTGAATACTCTTGTAAGTTGTCTCTTTCCCACTTGTGATGCCGTGTCAAACATGATCACTCAATACAAGGTAACTAGAGAGGAGGGTTTTGTCTGGTTTATTCCAGCTGTCCTACTGCCTTGCCTTTCCTCCATACAAGTACACTGTGTTCTTTCTGTCCTATCTCAGCTCAAAAGGCACCTATCAAATAGGCCTTCTCTGACCATCTTACAAAAATGCAAACACACCCTAGACTCTCACATCCTCCTTATTCTGCTTTTTACTTCTATGTAGTAATTAGCATCATATGACAGCTTTTCTATTTACTTGCTTATTTGTAGACTATCACTAGAAAGCAAGTTCCCTGAGGGCAGGGGCCTTGTCTCATTCACAGCTCCATGTCCTAGAACAAACACTGCCTGACACACAGAAGATCCTCAATAAGTAGTTATTGAAAAAATTCTTTTCGGAGAAGAATAAGCTGCCACCTGCCAGGTAATGAAAGCACCAATAGACTGGCACCTCTTCCAAACCCACTGCGGGATTTCCTTCAAGGAGGGGATCTCTGTGCTCACTTTCAGGTTGAAAATGACAATGCAGAGTTTGGGGAATGCTTGCCCCTCTGACTTGTCTATAGCACACTGTCATTCATCCTCTTTTTACTTGTTTGGGTTCTGCCTCTCTTTTTTTTTTCTTTTTTTTTTTTTGCGGTACGCGGGCCTCTCACTGTTGTGGCCTCTCGCGTTGCGGAGCACAGGCTCCGGACGCGCAGGCTCAGTGGCCATGGCTCACGGGCCCAGCCGCTCCGCGGTGTGTGGGATCTTCCCGGACGGGGGCACGAACCCCTGTCCCCTGCATCGGCAGGCGGACTCTCAACCACTGCGCCACCAGGGAAGCCCTCTGTCTCTCTTAATTTCAAGCTTTTAGGAAAAAGCACCGTGTCTATATTATTTTCTACCACCAATAACTTTTAGGTGCTTAGTAAATGTTGAGAGGTGATTTTTGCTTTGTGGAAAACATGCAGCCCTCTGAATTGTAGCTTATTAAAGACAATCTTTACATTCTAGAAATGGTACACTACATGTTGGGCGATATCGTCTATGTCTTCCAGAGATTTATGCTATAAAAAAGACACTATAGAACACATGAAGTGACTGTGATTTTTAACATTTTAAACAGGATTAAAAATAATTTTTTACCTTTTTGTTACTGTCATTTAAAATTTGGTGTAAGTTCACCATGGTGACAATAAAAACAATGAATACACCAAATAATTCAGAAAAAGCATAATTTTACCTGAATTATTTAGAATGGCTGCTCCAAATTGCTACTTTCCTATGTATCATATTAAATAATGACTAAAAAAATATCAATAGTAAACAAAATATTCTCATTCAGTGGACTTATCCCTAACTGAAGTATCTTTCCCCAGCAAATAATATCATCATCGGAGTAAAAATATGTGAACTGTATTTATAAAAGTCACAAATTGTATACTACCTAAAACTGACTTCATTGGATTACAATTAAGAGACTACTGACCTTCTGGATGTTGAGTGCACTTGGTTTTAACTTTAAACAATCAGCTCTAGGTCAGTCACTTCTTCAAGTCGATGTCCAGATTTTAATGGGTAATTGAAGATTTCAGATCACATACTCATATGCTGATTAATTGTGATTGACACAGTCCCTGCTGCTAAAGTCTGGATCGATGGCAAATTTACTCATATTACAAAATTTGTTCATGTAGTGATTTTCTTTTTTTAAGTGCTATTCTTTAAAAAAACAAAAGAAAACCAAACCATTTACCCCAAAATGCCCCTTCTGGCTCAGAAAACAAGCAGTAAATATTTAATAGCCTTTTAAATGTCTAATCTTCTAAAAAGTAAACTGTATTAAATTGTAGGACTCAATGCTTTAAGCCACCTGGATCAACTCTACACTGGTGAGATCCAAATGTGAGCAGTAATACTCTCTCCTTTGCAGCTTCTCATGAAACTGACACTAAATATTCCAGAAAAAAAAGTAAAATATAAACAAATCCTACATTTTATTTTATTAAATATTAGAATCACAATTACAATTATAGCAATAGAGCATTATTGATAGGTAGTATGTTTACTCATAAGCTATAGTAATCATTTCTAATGAGAAATATGATATTGAATAGTTATAAAAGATATACTTTCAATTTCATTTTCAATCTATGTTCATTAGCAACAGTGGAGGCTAAATCTTATTTAAGTAGAAATGAATTTCAATATGCAGGATGAATGAATCAATTTATACTGCAGTTGAAATTCCACAAGATAAACATATATTTAGTCTAAGTAAGTAAAAAGCTACATCTTCCACTGTCTGGGTAGGAATACCTGAAATTTCATGCTTTTGAGGGCTTTACTTCTTTTTTTATTTACAAAAAAGTCACAAACTCAAAATGCTATTTTAAAATCAAAGAAATCTGTTCTGTATCTCATTTTACTATTTAATAGAACAGCTGAAAAATGACTTAAAGATGTGGCCATATGGTGTGAAAATCCAGAATTAAGGAAAGAATGAGATACTGCAAACATGTAAAAAGCAATAAGAGAAGGCAGCTCTGAGCTCAGTTGAGAATGAAGCGCTGATGACGGAGACTGTCTTTTATTGATGACATTTGAGGACACTGACTCCCTGGTGTTTTCCAAAACATGAATTCTGCACTTCAAGTGTTTGAGAGATTTAGCTAAGTCTCCTTCCCTCAGCCTGCGGTTGTTTGCACAGAAAGACTCCATCGAATAAATTACTGAACCTTCCAGCACAGCTCAATTAACTGAATGAAGCAGGGAGAGAAAAGCTCCAATCTGGTAATCACAGAACAGAACCTGGCATCATTTTTGCTTAAAGAGTGTACAAGTGGATTACAGGGCATTTAAGAGACGGTCTGAATCTAAGAATAATGACAATACGAAGAGATGGGAGGCACTCAGACTAACACTTTGCCCTCTGCTGATCTTTCCATGGGAAGTTAGAGTCAGGTGTTTGCATTCTGGAGTCACTTTATTGCCTGTCTTCATGAAGAATTCTGGTGTCTCCACCCTGTTTCCCCAGCCTCACACATAAGCTGAGCCAAACTTTGTTCTCCGGAAGTTCCAAACGGTTCCTTCCCTTAAATGCAATGTCTCAATGTAACTCAACTTCATGCAACAAAACCTCGAGTCTGATGATGAACGATTAAGCCATCTATGCCTAAAGAGTTGACTAGTTCTGACCCACCTCCAGTGTTCTGAATTCAGTTATTTGTCCATTAATTCATTCAACAAAGTTTTTCTCACGCCAGGCACGGTATTACCAACGTGAATAAAACAGTCTCAAAGAGCTCACAGTCTAGGGAGGAAAACACCCTTGCAAACAAAATTTATAACAGATGAGTTAAATATGCCAGCCAAGGTACACACAGTTTCCAGAGGGGACTTCTGAATTGGGGAAATGCTACAGGTTCTGCTGAGTTATGGTTTACCCAAATCCACAGAGCAATTTTAGATTTAATTTCTTAGGAACATGTGGATGCTTTGAAGTCATCTGAGACATTTCCCTTGCCGCCTTGAGAGTAAAGTGTGGTCCTTCCTACCCAGCCTTTCCCCTTAATTCCAGCATGTGGGCAGGTGGCAGAGGAAGTTCCGAAGGGGACTACTCTGGGGTTGACTTGCAGACAAAGAACTTAGACTCTGCTCCTTGGCTCTCCCAAACCACTTGGTAACAAGACAACAATAAAGGAGGAATAATGCTAACAATCGCAGGGTTTGCTTACACATTAAAAACTGACTACTGCCCTCAACCATACATGACCCCACAGTCAAATAAGTCAGTAGCTGTGGAAGTTGCTTAAACCACATCTTAAAGGCTGAAAGACCCACATTGTACCAGTGGTGTTTCCTTAAAAACAGACAATATCCTCGTCAGTAGAAAGTGCTGAAAACACAAAGAATGACTGAAAGATAGGAGGGGTGGGCATGTGAGAAAGCAAAGAGATGTTTGCGAGAGCTGAGAGGAAATCCTGACACACCAACCTGACCCCCTCCCCACAAAATAACTAGGTCTCCTTTCAGCCCAAGGCTCCCTACTGCCTGGGGAATCTGGCCTCATTCCAACAGCAGTGCCCTCATGTGCTGAACTGAAAATAAAACAAAGGATGCCATTCATCATATTTTTCAGCAACTGGTTTCTTTTCTTAGTTTGGAAGAAAAACTTGGCAATCATAAAGCTCAGTTTTTTATTTTTATATATTTTTTTCTTAGTGACAAAATAAACTGAAAAAGAAAAAAAAATGCCCAATGGTAAGAAAAGAAAAATATACAAGACCCTTCAGAGCTCAGTTGGCCACACACTGCCATTCGGCTGACACCAAAGCGTGGAATGCAACACTCTTAAGTTCTCCCAACCCAAAGGGCCAGCTGCCTTCTGCTTCTGTAAGATGTGGCTACTTAGGGAAATTCACATAGGCTCCCAGTGTTAACTATGCTGCATATTTACTTTAATCAAAGTGACATTTCCCAGATGGTGTCATCAGAAAACCTCATCTGAAATGAGGAGTATAAGAGAACTCAGTTGTATATTCTGGGGAAAATTGGACACAGGTGTTCCCCCATTTTAAGATGCCTCAGTTTACGAAAATATAAAACGATGAAACAGATACATTTATGACATGTGACCAGCACCCCCGCCCCCTTAGAAATGGGTACCTGGTACCTAGAATGGGTATCAGGCAGCCACATGAAGGTGAGAATGAATAAATGATAACGCCTCTCCATTACCAACTGCACCATCCCAACACTCTCCAGTGTTAACTCTGAGCCTAACGTTTTGTGGTTCCCAGGACCCCCTCAAACACCCCCACCCGGGGTGGGGAGAGGAGGAAAGGTGAGAAAGAAAGCGTTTGAAGCAAGAAGCCGCTCAAAGGTACCTCTGAAAATTAGTAGACCTAAAGAATCTAATTCACTGACTATACATGCTGAGCCCCTAAGCTGTAAACGAAACAGACGGCTTCCTCCATGAAGGGTGAAGCATAATGATGACATTTACTTTAGTAATTAAATTGTTGTGATGTGGGCTTTGAAAGAAAGGACAGGCATTATGAAGTCTATAACCTAACCTAGTGGTCTTAGAAGATGTTTCTCAGGAAATGACTCATTGCTCCAGAAATTAGAAAGCAATGGGTAAAAAGCACAAACTTTAGAAAGGACAGACTAAATGGAAACCTGGTCTTGCAACTTAGCAGCTGTATGACCTTAAGGAAGTTACTTAACCTTTCTGAGTCTCAGTTTTTTGTTTTTCCTCCACAACTTATGCATTTCTGGCGCTGGGTACCAGAAGACATATTCATTTGTGACAACCTTTTGGTCCTGCTTTGTGTGTCACAACACTGGGTAAGCCATCGCAGTGGGAGAGAGGAGTATTCCTGGAAGCCATTCCCCCACTGGGAGAGTTGGCAGTAACTTAACTACGCGTGGAAGTGACTATGAACCACATAAATATATCGCACTAAATCCTAATTATCCCCAACTCAACCTCCCTTTATCTGGGTCCAAAAATGCCCATGGCCACTCCCAGAACCAGCTACATAATTTGTGGGGCTCAGTGGAAATGGAAAATTATTCAGAATTTCAGTGACAGCAGAGCATTGAACAAGCACAGGACCCCGTGCTACTGCACAGGCTGTAAGTCCACGAGGCCGACCCTGGCCACTCCAATACCACCTGTCATGAGGAGAAGTTTAATAAAGTATAATTGGGAATATACATCAGTTTCAACAAGTTGTGGCTAAAATATCTTATGTTTGCAAGTTTTGCAAAATCGTACAACACTACGAGCTTCTTACCAGGGCCCGTCCCAGGCTTCACACAAGTGAGGGCACTCGCAGCTTAAGCTTCCTCAGCATTGTGGTAAATCTGCCCTGCTAAAATACAGTAGGTGCTCAATAAACACTAGTGAATGAAGCCTTATCCTCAGAGGCTTTACAGTCTAGCCAGCAAGCCAAACAAGAGATCAATTAAAGCCCTGCCACAACTCAACAAATCAAGTCCAAAAAATATAACTGCATGAAATGTGGGGATGTGAATTCAGAGTAGAACAAATAACCCAAGTGACTCTAGGCGGTCTGCCAGCCCGGAGTTCTGGGGTATTGACTGCACAATCCAGATGTGCCCTGGTGCTAGCTGCAGTTTTGGCACCATCTGGTGGCAACATCCTTCCCTGACTTAAACAGTGATGGGGACCGTTCTGGGTCCTACAGACATCGTGGCTCTTTCAGGACTGTGAGAGTGATTCCAGGAATCTCCCAATTAATTGTGGCAAGTTTTGTGACTCAATCTGCAGAAATTCATCTGGGAGAAATCTGGGGATGTGGGGATTCATCCTCCACTTCCTCACTTGGTGAGGCATGGCTGTGCTTAGCAGCACTGAATCAGTCCTGCAGAGGAGACACTGACAGTCCAGGGGAGGAAGCTATGAAACTGGACGCTGATGGATCTTCCAGGTACAGGAAGGAATAAATGGGCAAGAACTCAGGATATGATAATTGTGTAAAAGACAGATCTCTAAGAGATTTTAAATGAGAAAAGAGTACAGAAGTACGGTCTGGAAGAAGTTTCAGGATTCTGAGGTGGGCCATCCTATGGAACTGCCATGGAAGGGGATGTTCAACCAACTGGATGTACAATTTCTCACTAGACCACAAGAAACTAGAGGCAAATGCTGACCAGGCCTAGGAGGAGAGGCCTGAAGTCCTGAGGATGTGGGTTCAAGGGCACTGTTTAGGGTTAGAGCAGTATAAATCTACAGAATATGGGATATGGTGGGAGGAAACTCCTGACTGACCCAGTGGGCTAAAAAGAACTTGGGGAATTTTATTTCTTTACAGTCATCTACTCCAAAGGGTTGTTGTGAAAATCACATAATAGTACTTGACACTTAGTTGGAATTCAATGAAAGGTAGCCACGATTAATGATGCTAAAAGGGTTCACTGAAGACATCCTTCTGTATCTCGCTCTTTCATCTTGCTTTTATCCTTGTGAAATAGTGGAGTGGATATCATAAAGGAAGGTGAGCTACTAAACACAATTGTAGGGTAGACAGAATAATACTTATCAATTACCAAAAATTCTTTATACTTACTAGAAACAATATAATTTTATAACACTTGGTCATTGCTAGACTACATCAATCATAATGATTACTTTTCCCAAAGCAGTTGGTCTTCATGAAGACAGAGGTACCTAAGAAGTTAGGAAACAGTAACTGGTTGCAGATGGGGTTTCCTAAGAAAAAGTTAATAGGATGGTACATAAAAGGCTTGGGAAAGATGTTTAGCTAGGAGCCTACCACCAGCTAAAAAGCATCATCTACCTGGCAGGTGAAGATGGCATGAAAGGAAAGACATACAACTATTAAAAGATTGAAAAGACTGGGCTTCCCTGGTGGTGCAGTGGTTGAGAGTCCGCCTGCCGATGCAGGGGACACGGGTTCGTGCCCTGGTTCGGGAAGATCCCACATGCTGCGGAGCGACTGGGCCCATGAGCCATGGCCACTGAGCCTGCGCATCCGGAGCCTGTGCTCCGCAATGGGAGAGACCACAACAGTGAGAAGCCTGCGTACCGCAAAAAAAAAAAAAAAAAAAAGATTGAAAAGACTTTAATTTTCTTTTCTTTTTTTTTAAATGAATTAATTTATTTGTTTATCTTTGGCTGTGCTGGGTCTCTGTCGCTGCGTGCAGGCTTTTTCTAGCTGCAGCAAGTGGGGACTACTCTTCATTGCTGTGCGCAGGCTTCTCATTGTGGTGGCTTCTCTGTTGCAGAGCACCAGCTCTAGGTGCGTGGGCTTCAGTAGTTGTGGCACTCAGGCTCAGTAGTTGTGGCTCACGGGCTCTAGAGTGCAGGCTCAGAAGATGTGGTGCACAGGCTTAGTTGCTCCGTGGCATGTTGGATCTCCCCGGACCAGGGCTCGAACCCATGTCCCCTTCATTGGCAGGTGGATTCTTAACCACTGACCATGAGGGAAATCCCGACTTTAATTTTTAAAATTATATTAGTCTATATTTTTAATGGTGGACTAAGCTACTACATGAAAGACATTCACTGGAAAACTCCATCCAATGATTTACCACGATATTTCCAATCCTTACCCCAATTCAACACTCAGACTCCCTATTAGATGAAAGAACAGCAAGACTGTCAAAGGGAACACAGAACGTGATGATAAGAAAACAATGAAATTCAGAGAATACAATGCGAACGAGAGGAAAAGGCAAGTAATCATCAACAAGCTGTTTTCATTAGGTACTACAGATCCACACTGAATATTTTCTGCCTTTTTCTCCTTTCCTTCCATTTGGTCTGTTGATAGGTTTATTTCTGACAGGATCTAGTCAGGAAGACAGAAACCACACTAAGTATTTCAAAAGAAATAACGTTGAAAATTTGGTGAACAGTTGTTGGAGAACCAAAAGAGCTAGGAGAGAATGTGGTGCCCAGAGATAAAAATAACTGCAGGAAGCACTATGCCCCAAGGCTGGAGGATCAAAGGGAGGGGGCAGGGTTCTCAGAGTCTAGAAGCCTAGAGAGGCCTCATAGAGCTGGAGTTCAACCACTGCCGGTGCTTCTGAGCGCACATTGAGGCCGGTTCTCAAAGTGACAGGAGAAAAAAGCTGGAGCCTGGAACCAAGAGCCACTGTCAGGTCAAGAGCCACTGCTGCGGTGGGGCTGCCCGAAACGGGAAGGAACTTGAAACAGCAAGCCCCTCTCCTCCTTCAGCCCTGCAGCCTCCCTGTCCAGCTCCCCAGAGAGGCAAAGCCTAACAGCAGAGTCCTGGTGGCATAAAGCAGCATAGGTGAGGGTTGGTGTGGGGCTGAAAGACAAAAGCTGGACCGTGCACGCACTACACATTTAGAAAGAGCAATTCATCCCATGTTTAGGTCTCTGTCGCTCATCTTAACTCACAACAAACTAATTAGCCGCAAAATACTGCAAATTGGGCAAAAGAAGTGACAGAGTAATCCAACGTCAGGCTGAGTTCAACCAGAGCCATGCTTCACCAGCACCTTTCCTTGTACCTTAGAGGAGCACTCTAAGGGATTGCTGTTAGCGGCCTAACTGTTCTTACCTATGAAAAATGGGCTCCTTCGAAGCCATGTGCGGGCCTGCTTAAAACAATAAGCTTTTCGAACCCCCAAGTGCGACATACTCCGGGAGCGTGGTCTGGATGCTTATCAAACAAGTTCCTGGACCATTCTCTGAAGTTTCTGGGCAAGTACAAACAAAAGAGTCAAATAAAATGCCTTTTAAAAGCAAGGCAGTGGAGCACGTACCCTGTCAGTGAGATCCTCATATCCCCACAGAGTAAACAGTAACATGAGAATATTTATACTAAACAAAACTGTATATCAAGCCTGCTTTGGCTCAGCCAGAGGGAATGATAAATTCCTTGCAGATCTCTCATAGAGTGGTCCTTTGTGGTCCATGGACGCCACTTCCAAGACGGTACAAACCAATTACAGAGCAAGGCTTTTCATTATGTTGAGGAATGAAAATATCACCCCCCATTTTGTTTTATTTTACAGTTATATTTTACTTAGCCCTCCCCCTTATGTTAAAGATATTTTAACTTGTGGAGTCAAGCCCAAGTTCAGGTTGGAAGCAAATGACAGCCCCTCCCCACCAACAACAAAAGCCCTTATCACCTCACAGCCTAGCTTTTTGCTTTCCTTGTCCCCCTTCTAAGAAACTAAAACTTGAATTTAAAGTGGGGTAGAGTAAAAAACACTAAAGAGTTAATAAAATGTAAACTCTATTTGTCCACATCGATTTTGTCCCATTTACAATTGGCACAAGTCATGGGCAAAGTCATCTGGCAGGAGATGGAGGTTAAACAAGCTATGAAGCCACATTCCATACAATGTCCACTTTGAGGTCCAATGGAAAAAATACTGCAGAAACATTTGCACAAAGTGTTGGTCTGTTTCTAAGAGAGTAATATGAGAAAAGGTTAATATGAATCAGGGTATTTGTTAGTTTGGTCAGATTTTTCTCAACCCAATTTGATAATCCTTCTTATTGTTATAGATCCATCCTGGCTACTTCTGCAAGCTCATACATAGAGCTGATGATGCCACATCCGTCCAAAGGATAAACCTTCAGCAACTTACAGCTGTTTCAGATTTTCTAAAGAACCATGGTGGAGCAAGGGAGAAGGGGAAGAGAGAAAGACAATAGAAAAAAACAGCGAAATTAGAATATGAACAAGCGGTAAGAAGTGAGGTTGCGCTGGTTTTGAAAATTGTTTAAAACAAAAATAGTAAATTATTGTCTTAAATAGACAGCTGGGCTTCCCTGGTGGCGCAGTGGTTGAGAGTCCACCTGCCGATGCAGGGGACACGGGTTCGTGCCCCGGTCTGGGAAGATCCCACATGCCGCGGAGCGGCTGGGCCCGTGGAGCCATGGCCGCTGAGCCTGCGCGTCCGGAGCCTGTGCTCCGCAACGGGAGAGGCCACAACAGTGAGAGGCCCGCGTACCGCAAAACAAAGCAAAACAAAACAAAACAAAAGACAGCTGGATCAAATGCCAAATTTAATCAACTCCATTTTAAACCATTAACTAAGCCTCACATGTAGTGCCCAAGTCCATCATAATAGATTAAAAAGGGAAAAACAGATTTTATATGTTTGTACACTTTAACAGATATTAGAAATTTGACAAAATTTTATTTAGAAAGTGTGGGCTTAGTGAAATTGTCTTATTCACATGTTTGTTTTTTGTGTTTTTTTAAATTTTTATGAAATTAATATATAATTTTTAATAATTGTGGTAAAATATACATAAAATTTACCATTTTAACCATTTTTAAGTGTGTAGTTCAGTGGCATTAAGTATTCATATTATTGTACAACCATCACCACTATCCATCTCCAGAATTATTTTTTCATCTTCAAAAACTGAAACTCCGTACACCCATTAAATAGATGTTTGGTTATAAATAGGCCTTGCTCAAAACTGGCAGTCTAGAATGCAGTGATACGAATCTGGAGAGGTTAATCCAGGCAAGTGGCAAATGAATCAACTCCTACTACAACCCCAAATGACTCAGTGACAACCTGTGCTTTTACCCTCTCTCATGTGTTTAATATTGATGACCAAAACTGAAGCAAAGCTCTAGAAGAGATCTGGAAAAAGTGTTAATATATTTCATTTTTACATTACAGCTTACAAAGTACTTCCATTTATCCCCTAGAACACAATCTGAGTGGGAACTCTTTTCCCTGTTTTATAGGCAATGAAACTATGCCTACGGGGAAGGTAAGAGCAAGGACCAGAACCCAAGCCAGAATCCACTGTCCATCGCTTATCCTACTAGGCCACATGGCCTCTGCCAAAGCAAGAGAAAACAGAGGCATGGCTACTTCTCAGCTCTCCCAGACTCACTGGGTCTAACTGGAGAGCATTTGCTCTCTTCATCACAGCAACTAAACTTCCTTACGCCTGAAAACCACACCTGGTTCATCATTTCTCCATCTCTGTTGTATTTATATTAAACAGCAAAAGGAAAACACCCCCAAAAAAGCACAATTCTTGAACACAATTAATGCAATCACAGTCAAGAGTCAAATGTAAGTCAAAAAAATATACTAGGATAGATTACTGGATCCTATAAAACGACTGAGTTCAACCTCTTTTTTATTTTTAATTACTTAAAATAAACTCACATTATGTGCTCTTATTAGACAAGACCATAATCTTTCTTGCTAAACAAAACCTATGGAAAAATTCATTTCTTTGTGCTTTACGAACAGAAAGCATCTTGTACCAAAGAATGATAAGCACTAAGGATTTACATAAAATTGCCAGAATCAGCAAGTGGTGGCTTCTTTTAGTTCACAGAGAGGCAACCTATTTTGATTTCTTTCAAATAACATTTTTCCACCAAAACCCTTCTCTTTGCTCAAGAGCAATAAGTTCCCTAAACCGTCAGACTTCCCATTTAAATTCCAAAAAGGATAAATACAATCCCTTGAAGTCATGCCCAACACCATCATTCCACTTCTCCACATAAACATAAAAAAATTAGACAAATCTGGCTCCAGAATGAACAGTGGGTCATCCCAAACAAGGCAGGAAAGAACAATCATGCTTCAAAAGAGTAATTTTATTTTATAATTCTCCCCATTTTTTAGTTACTTAGTACTTGATTTTTAAAAGTGCACATTAAAAAAATGATTACTTAAAAAATGAGAGTTGAATACAGGACTCTGGAATAAAGAGGTCAGGAAAACCAAATAAATTGAGTCCGCTTTTAGTTTTGTTCATGATAATTAAAGACGATTTGGCAACGATGGCCATTTTACCCAGCTGATTCAGGAGGGCTTCTAGTACATGCAAGTGCATGAACTTGATACAGAGGAGGATTTCACGAAGTTTTAATGATGACTAGAAATATCATAAGGCGATTATGGACAATCTATCAACACCTGTTGTTGTCACTGGACAGAGAATGCTTCCAGTTTTCCAATTCACAGCTGGAACCAAGCTCTTGGATCTTCCACTCGTCTTCACTGGCCAAAAGAAAACTTTGTAATGGCTGATATTTTTTCCTTACAATTTCAATGAAGGCTTAGATTGGATCACATGAAAATACCTCTGCGTATCTTCCAGAACTCCCCAATACCTTCCTTAATAGCATATTCAGCACAGTTCTTGCACTCTTGGGGTGTAAATCCAATTAATGCTCTTCCTTTAATGCCAATTCCCTGATCACTTGCCAATTTTTTAACTTGAGCTTCTATGTAATGAGGAGATACATAATAAAAATGGTCCCCAAGGACACTGTAAGCCATGTATTGAGAGCCTTCTGAGGTTTCTGTAACTTCTTGATCTTCAAAACTCTCTACATTGCAAGCTATCTCAATTTTCCCTTCGTGAGGAAAAGCCATCGTTTGGACGCCCTTCAATCCATTCACATTTGAGCCCCGAATGGCACTAGCGATCTCTTTTCCCAGAGCCAAGTCTTGAGAATCTATGGTAACATTGCAGTTCATCACATATGGGCTAGCGCCGATGCCTAAATCATTAGAAAAGCATGTTAATCAAGCAAAGTGAAAGCCTCATTTTGAAGATTCTATTCTTTACCCAATTTTAATCCAAGGAGTTTCCTTTACTTGGTTTTACTTTTAAAACAATACACAAATATTCCTCATTATCAACTCCAGGATTGTCTAAAGGTCGTACATATTTTTAATAACAGAGTTAGTTGAGCTATAAGCAGATACTTTTATCTACTCTAAATGTATCTGGATGTTTTTTCTAGAATGGTTAAGAAAAGCCCAGACTTTCTAAAGTATCAACAGATATTTCAAAAGGCACATTTGAAAATTAAATATCAACAGCAGCAAAATGTCTTGGCCTTCCATTCATTTCGAAGGCCATCTCCACAGGGGCTGGAATTCAGTGCCAGGACTACGGGTCTGGGAGACAGGAATAAATCACACTCTGTACCCATCCCTTCCACCCCAAACACAGACCCATCATCACTGAGCTAGGTTAAGATCGGATTCCAATGAACCTCAGCAACAGTCTTGGCTAGGAAAGGAGGTCACTAAAAAGTGACAAACAGTCTTGGAATTGGGAAGGACAAAGGGACTCTTGTGTCTCATGACCATGTGGGTTTGGCAGGGCAGGGTTTGGGGCACTATGTATACCTTCTTGGTATAACCAGTTGGAGGCATCTCTTTCTTCCATCCCCAGCTTCCCAAGGGACTGGGACTGCCATTGCTACTCCAGAGCCTGGTTACTCTAGAGCCCAGCGGCAACTGTCCTGCTTTTCCCTGCCTTGGGGAAGATGCAGCTCATGTTACATAAATAGCCCTACTCTAATTATAGTTTACATTATAAGATGGACAACTTGGTTAAATTAGCATTGGTATAAAAAGCTTAGGTTTGCAGTTTCTTCATTTTGGGGGAACTTTACATTTCTAAACGCAAAGTGACTAGGGATTGATGAGGGATAAAAGGCTGACCTCACCTTCAGCATAAGACAATTCTTTAGTTACTATTCCAACCTTATTTTACTGTCAATGCTTTTTCTTGCTACTTTCAAACTTATTGCTCATGGTGTCAGTATCCAGTGAGAGATCCTGCTGAATTCACTTTCCCCTAGACAGTCGTGGTTTGGGGGCTTTGCTGCCTAGCCTGGGTACTCTCATACTAATAGACGCTTTACAGAAAATCAGCACACGGAAACCACATTTCATCTTTTTCCCACACATGTACGTAATGAAACATTTCAACTCCCGAGGCTGGGCCTCTTCCTACTGGGAATTCTGCAGGAATGAATCAGATTACAGTATTTCTCCATAATGCTTATTTCATAAAAATTAAATTTCCTAACAGTCAATACATATCTCTCTCAACCTCATACACCAATCACTTACTCTAAATATCTTTGAGAATTATATCAGTTTTAACATTTCACAGAGTACAGTTGGAAATTTTTCTTGTCAATGCTAATGTCATTCATTAATGGAAAGCATCCAAGCATGGTTTCTCTCTCCTCTACCCCTCAAAAGGTAAGTTACAAACAGTCCCATTTTTCTCGTATCTGATATACATACCCTATTCTGACTCAAGAAGTGGCCTCATCTTTATCATTATTCAAACAAATAGCTAGATCACACTCAGATTTTGCTGAAAAGTATGTATACATATATTGGGTTATACTAAGTATTGATACTATTCAAAATACTTATTGGGCCTATTGTGCTTTGCTATACCAGAACTTTGATATGCCCAGTCAACATTCAGATATTCATATGTAAGTTATCAGCTTGGGGGAGCTAGTCACTTCCAAGGCAAGTTCGTTCATATGGACCCAGGGCTCTTCCTCCCCACAGTATGGTGGCATGGACCATTCCATCCCTAAAGACATGGGACTTTTTCTGAATCCCCCATCCAGCAGATTCCAAGGCACCTGTTACCACCATGTGCCCAATAACTGTACCTTTTGTCACAGAATTTCTAAAATTGATCGTTCTTGCTAATAAATGAACTCATTACCTAAGATAAGTTATTAGATGTAGAATAAGCTTAGATGTTAAGTCCAGAGCACAAGAGTGCCATAAAGAATTCACTTGTCCCAACACTGATTTACTTAATTAAAATAAATCTCTACTTAAAAAATTCCTTCAAAAGCTAATTATTTCTTAGAAAAATAAAATTGAACATTAGAAATAACTTTTATATTCTCTTCTAAATAAAATAAGAGTAATCACAAACAACACAGAATAATCATTTCTTTTGTGTATGCTCTTGTTATGTGTATTTTAAATTCTTTTTTAAAATTTATTTATTTATATTTGGCTGCATTGGGTCTTTGTTGCTGTGCATGGGCTGTCTCTAGTTGTGTTGAGCAGGGGCTACTCTTCGTTGCGGTGCGCGGGCTTCAGTAGTTGTGGCACGCGGGCTCAATAGTTGTGGCTCGCGGGCTGTAGAGCACAGGCTCAGTAGTTGTGGCGCACGGTCTTAGTTGCTCCATGGCATGTGGGATCTTCCCGGACCAGGGATCAAACCCGTGTCCCCTGCATTGGCAGGTGGATTCTTAACCACTGCACCTCCAGGGAAGTCCCTTAAATACTTCTATTAAACTTTAATTATACAATAATTAATTTTGTTTTATCATTATATCTTATTCAAGCAGTGAATAAACAGAGACAGTCAATGAAGCTGAGAAGTTTCTGACCTAATCAGGTAGTAGTACCCTTCCTGAGGGGTTGTGAGGTCATGACCCATTTCTTAGAAGGAAGGAAAGGAAGAAAGAAAGGAAGAAAGGGAGAAAGAAAGGGAAAAAGAAAAGAAAAGAAGAAGAGGGCTTCCGTGGTGGTGCAGTGGTTGAGAGTCCACCTGCCGATGCAGGGGACACAGGTTCGTGCCCCAGTCCCGGAAGATCCCACATGCCGCGGAGCGGCTAGGCCCGTGAGCCATGGCCGCTGAGCCTGCGCTTCCGGAGCCTGTGCTCTGCAACAGGAGAGGCCACAACAGTGAGAGGCCCAAGTACTGCAAAAAAAAAAGAAAAGAAGAAGAGAAACTGCTTTCTGCCCAAATGCACGCATTTCTAATTCCTCCATTTAATCCTTCCCACGTCCAACACCAATATGGTGATCCAATTCTAATGAATCAAATTCTGCATTTAAATCCAGCAGTCCCACTGACCTTACATGAAATGCTGAATTTGATTTTTTTTATGCTAGTTTAAACTTAGTAAAGATTCTTTAAATAAGGGAGGTAATTAATCCCAGAAAATCGTATTTTTAGTTAAATGTCATATAATTAAAGTAATTCCATTTTTTGCTCTAAAATTAGAAACCTGATGTGAAAGTTTGTTTCTCAGTTTGCGGTCTCGCCCCGCTCCTGCCTCCCGCAGATTGGCACTCGGCTGCTCTGGCGGCAGCATGAATCTCCTCACTGCAAAGCTGAAATTCCAATTTTATTCCAACGCAACTGTCACAACGCCCTGAAGCAAGCTAAAAACAAGGAAAAAAATCTTTGGTATGATTTCACTTTCCATGTGTTCTTTAATGAAAAATTTATCATTCTAAATATTGGTGTTTACTCCTAGTTATATACTTTTTTTATCAAAAAGAAAAAGAAACTGAGATTCAGTTGCTATTATTTCACAGGGAAATATAACAGGCCTGATGTTTTCCTGACAATTCTGTTATTTTCTTGTGTGGAAACACTGTATTTATCATATACTGTACGGCTGGTGATTCAGATATTGTAGAGACCTTATGGTGAACTGATATAGATGTAAACTCTTTATGCCAGATTGTTTAAGCATAAAAAAAACAAATGCACTTAATTAACATCTGATGTGTAGCTTTTGCAAACACAAATGCAATATTTGTGTTTGAGCACTGGCAGTAATGACTGTGAACTATGCTATTAATGTCTGGTTTAAAGATGCTTGCGGTAGGACCATGTCTGGAATAACACAAATAAAAAACTGCATTCAGACAAAACAATAGTGAAGAGGCCATTAGAAAAATGAAAAAGCAGCACTCAAAAGAAACACATGTATTTTTTTCCCCCTTTAGATCCAAATTATTCTCAAAAATAGTTCCAGGTGCCATCATCTTCAATCAATCAATGGTGAAAAGATTCTATATATTTTCCTCCACAGAAAGGATTTCATTTTAGGGAGTCAGAAGTTGCTAAGGGATGTATTTAGAAGTTCTATTTATCATATTAAGTTCCTCTTTGGTGGCTTAGTTTTAAAAGATGCATGAGGAGAGAGCCGAGGTGGTGCTTTGGGATATTTGGCATTTTTATATCTGAAGAGAGAACTGCAAATTTGTGGATTACATTACAGTTTGAATAAATAAAGAGATTCTCATGAACTAATGTGCGACTCCCTCATTAAATATGTTTTTACTGAAAACCTGCTGAGTTCCAGGAACCATGCAGGTTACTGGGTGTAAAAACATGAAAGTTAAAATAACATAAAACCTAGCCTAAATGTGGTCCTTGCTTCAGACTAACAAACAGAGCAAGAAAACAGACTTGGAACTCAGGTTCAAAAATATAAACAGCTGTTATTACACCAAAAGCAATTAGTCATCATTACGTATTGGTATTTTAAATTTTTTAGAACATGTACTAAAGAGAAACCACAGCTGAAACAGGACATTTGATGACTAAAGCCATAAAACTCAAACATAATTGCTAAGTCCAATACTCCCATGGCGGGAAGAATGCAGGACTCTTATGCATGTGGCCAAATCCACAGAAAAGAAAGCTGAGTGACACTGTGTGGCATAGGGCTGGCAGTGGCTCCCCGTGAGTCTGAATTCAAGTTCTACCTCTTCAGGGACACTGCCTCTGCTCAGCTGTCTTTCAGCAAAATGGCTATGACGTTTTCCCACTCTGCAAGGAATTGTGAGCCTCAATTTCTCAACTCTGAATCTTTCAGAGTAACAGTACTTCAGAGAGGAAATCACAGAGGTAGATACATGTTAATATCATAATGGAATGAAGCCAGTCCAGTTGAAAGGAACCTCAGGTGACCTGCCTGCTCCCAGGTTTTCTATAGAACAGTGCCTTTCACCAGCTCATGCAGAGACAAAAGCAAAGTCCTTCATGCTTCTACTACAGGTTACACACTTAATTATACATTGAGCCTTTCATCTTCCATCACTCCAACTAGATTTACAAGCAAATGTAGAAAATTATGAAAATAGGTTCCTCAAAACAGGACTCATTCTAAAACTAGAAATTATTTTTCAAACACTAGGTAAAGTTTTGGGTGTGAAGTAAACGGCATTATTCAATGTCAAGAAAAGTGCCTGATGCTGCAACTTCTCATTTACTGAAACAGAAGTATGCAGGGACAGCTCTCACTAACCCACTGAAATAACTAAACAGAAGTCCTTGATTCCAAGATGTGCCAATTACCTCCATCTATGATTCCTAAGGCATCATATGAAACTATAGTTCAAAGAATTGTCCCTCTATTTTTAAACAATGATACATATATGCAGGCCAGTCATATATCAGCCAGTGGTGTTTAAATTATCCTATAAATGTTTAGGGTTTTAAAATATATATGTATAAAGTATTTATTTATAGATCTGAAAGTATCAACTATTACTGCTTTGTCCTTATTTATGTTCCTCATGAGCTGGCCAACTACAAACTTTTAAAAGGAATTTGGTTTAAAAGATTTTGTGTGTTTGGCACTGACTATGGGTGTTAATCATTTCTGAGCTCACTTTTTTCTCTTCTGTTTATAATATTCTCAGGGAACTTCAAAACAGAAACCTGTTCCCTTATAGATTCTGCTTCCTCTTGGGTACTGTGTAGATTACTTTGTCACTGGAAAGTTAACTGTAAGTGTTCAGTTGATAGCACCAATCATTTCTATTTAATTTTTTTAGGAAAAGAAATAAATACAGCAATGTGTTGAAGCTTTTCTGTTTTGATGGGAGGAGTGGAAAACTATGTTGAGAAACATTGATGTAAATAAAAAATGTTAGAAAAATATATAAAGCCATTAAATTTAAAAATAAGGAGGGAAATCGCCATAGTTAGGAACTAAATTCACTGAAAAATTAGATGAATAACATTTCTACCCTAATGACAGAGGTGCTAGAAATTCTCCTTCAGTAGATATTACTTTTAAAAATGAAAACATTTTACTCCTTCTTACGTAAGTGTTTCTTAAGAGATAATTCGTGCAAGTAAGGTAACCTAAGATTTCGGTTGATTATGTGTCTTAAACTCGAATTATAATCTTGTTCATGAAATATTAGAAACTGTTTATGCATATCCTTTATTCACTGTCCCTCTCTGAAACATTTTACTTTTCTATTAGAATCTGCTTTGAGCCTATTAAATGAGGTGTCTCTCGATGAATAACAGTCTACCTAGCCTTGGCAACTTATAATTTTCATGTTTTTTGCACAAACTGAGGATTCTGCCACTTAGGAGATATTAGCAAAAAAGACATACGGAGGGGAAAGCTGTGCTACTTTTCCCTTCTTATCTTAAATCTTTCATCAGCAATCTGAATAAATGCAATGGCACCCAGCTTTTATAAAACTGATCATTGATAAACCTCAATAATTACCCTTTATGAAAGATGACGGAAAGTAATCACAAGATCAAATCAATTTAGAGAAATAATGAAAATAAGTTGAAAGCTTTAAGAATTTAAAAACACTTTTCTTACAAATATATAACATAAATAAAATAAATAGATGCATACATATATTTTACAATATTGAGATCATACTGTTTATACTACTTTATATCCTTTGGCCTTGACACTGGCTTTCTCTCTGCCTGAGACTACTGTCCACATCTCCACGTGGCTAACTGCCTCTCTCCCAGTCTTTGCTCCAACACTGCCTTCACTATGAGGCCTACTTTGGTTTATCCCATTTAAAAACTGTAGTTCAGGACCTCCCTGGTGGCGCAGTGGTTGAGAGTCCGCCTGCCGATTCAGGAGACACGGGTTCGTGCCCCGGTCTGGGAAGATCCCACGTGCCGCGTAGCGGCTGGGCCCATGAGCCGTGGCCGCTGAGCTTGCGCGTCCCGAGCCTGTGCTCCGCAACAGGAGAGGCCACAGCAGTGAGAGGCCCGCGTACCGCAAAAAAAAAAAAAACTGAACAGGACAATGGGAATCATGTGTCTGGGATGGGAGTGAACTACAGTTTTATTTGCTTTTTGGCTGTAGCACTTATTTTCTAACATACTATATAATTCTCTATTTATTAAGCTTGTTATTTACTGTCGTTCTCTTCACCCCTTCCCCACTGGAATGTAAACTCTTTTTTTTTTGGCTGCGTTGAGTCTTCGTTGCTGCTCGCAGGTTCTCTCTAGTTGTGGCGAGCGGGGGCTACTCTTCGTTGCGGTGCGCGGGCTTCTCACTGCGGTGGCTCCTCTTGTTGCGGAGCACGGGCTCTAGGTGCACGGGCTTCAGTAGTTGTGGTACGTGGGCTCAGTAGTTGTGGCTCACGGGCTCTAGAGCGCAGGCTCAATAGTTGTGGCACACGGGCTTAGCTGCTCCGCGGCATGTGAGATCTTCCTGGACCAGGGCTTGAACCTGTGTCCCCTGCATTGGCAGGCAGATTCTTAACCACTGCGCCACCAGGAAAGTCCCTGGAATGTAAATTCTTTGAGGGCAAATAAATTCTATTTTCCCCACTGACGATAGTGCCTAGCACATACTAGGTACTTGATAAATATTTGTTGCATTAATTAATAAACTGCAAATTCTCTCTATATTGTATTGTATTTTTCAAGTCTCTAAAAATTCTTCCAAACCTTCACACTTAATTGCTTGCATAATAGTCTTTCACCTAGGTATAGCTTATTTAATAATCACTCTCAAATACTGAACATTTACATTGTTTCCCGTATTTACTATTATAAATAGTTCTTTGATAAACACACTTGTGCATAAGTACATGTATCTTTTATTATTTCCTCAGGAATAAATCTATTTCCTTAAGATAAATCTATCACTAGAACTAGAATTTCTGCAAAGCAGTTACATATATTCTTGGAGCTCTTAATACACATCACCAACTCACTTCCAAAAAGTTTATACCAATTGATGCTACCATTAGTAGCATGAGTGCCTCTAACTAAATGTTTATCAGTATCAAATTTTACCTTTAAAATACCATCTTTAAACATTTTTGTGCCAATCTTGGCATTTTAAAGTAAACTTAGGATTTTCAGATGTTGATGAAATTTTCCATGTAAATCACAGATCTCCACATGGAGTAAAAATAGAGAAGAAATTAGAAATCCCAATGGCTTGTCCATTCCAATCAAACAATGTAAAATGGGTGAGATTATCCCAACACCAGACAACCATTAGGTGAGATGGGGGAGCAGTGTTCACTTTGGTTTAGACAGTTACAAACCAAGTTTGTTCTTAGAAGATTGAATACGATTAGTGATAACATGAACATTTAGTCTTTAACTCAGATATGCTTTTTAGAGTTCTCTAAAGTTCTCCCTAAATACCGACCCACTCAGTCTCATAGCAATGCAGAAATGAGAATGAAGTTTTTCCAGGGACTGCCTATTCCAACACTAAAGCCAGTTCTGTTCTCTAGTACTAGGATCCCTGCTTCTAATTCCTGTCCACTGACTGTAAACCCAGTCACTGGGCACTGCGCTGACAAGGTTTGTGAAATAATCCTTTCAGTCTTTAGTGAGGCCCAAATTAGAAGCCAGGAAATAGCTGTCTGAAAATTTAGTCACAAACTTACACTTCTACATTTGTGAGACAAATCGTGGGAAAATATGTGAGGTTCAAATTGGCAGCGAGCAATCAGCTTCTTCCTTTTTCCATAAGTAAAGACTAACACACACTTTTTTATAAATCTTTTCTCTAAATGGAAGGAAAAAATGGCCCCTTAGTACTGTGTTCGGCACTTAATAGACATTATTTCAACCTCACAGTCTCATGAGGGAGATATAATTATTATGTCGATTTTATAGATATGGGAACTGAGGCTCAATGAGTTAAGGAACACTCTGAAGTCACACGGCCAATGAACAGCAAGGCAAGGATTTGAGCATAGACTCAAAGCCTGCACTGTTTTCATTGTACTGCTCTGCTTGATTATAGATATCATTGGTTTGAGAGCAGAATTCTGCACCAGGGATTAGTAACCAAAAGCCTATGGGTAACTGCACCATGGGGAAATGTGTTTCATATGGTTGCCCACCTCTTGCTCCTTGGGGACCTAGTATCTTAGTAATGGCTAAAATATTAACTATGAAAATGTTACCTAGCATGGTTTAATTTGTGATCCCTACAGAAGATACTTGAGAGTGAAAGAATTAAGACTCAAATAAATGGCACTAGGATGGTGAAGTGCAGTGAATGGGGATGGCATTTTGGATGGGGTGCTACTGCCTTTTCCGAAGGTAAGCTCTAAGCAAGGAGTGGGACTGGAGTAGCAGAGAGAGGTAAGAGTTGGTGAGATCCAGGGGAAGGAAGAATACCATTCCCCATGTTTGTTCTCTCTGGCCTAGAGCCTGCTGTGTAGAAAAGCTTGTCTCCAGGGTGCCTCTAGAACTGACTTCCAGCTGTAAGCATCAACTTGGACACACTGGATGTTTAAGTGCTGAAAGACTTTCCTACCAGCTAAAAGTAAGCTCTACCCAAGTCCTGAGCCACCAAGTGTCCCCAGGATACACATTCATGCCCAGCACAGCAGCGGGCCTCCAGGACCTGTCCTGGTGTCAACCATTCTCACCATCAGTGGCCACGCTGCAGGGCTCGTTATTTATCTTGAACATCACTCTTGGGGGCTCTCATGGAATATATGATGAGGGCTTCCAGCCTCTCTGGTCAGCTCATGAAGGTATGGGTAAGAAAGAGGCATGAGGAGACCTTCAACCAAGTCAAGAAGGAGCCCCAGCTAAAGCCCTCCTGTATTATGTGGGAGGGACCAAATGAAGGTGACCTCGGGATACTCAAGTTTAAAAACAAAAGCAGAGGGGCTTCCCTGGTGGCGCAGTGGTTAAGAATCTGCCTTCCAATGCAGGGGACATGGGTTCAAGCCCTGGTCAGGGAAGATCTCACATGCCGTGCAGCAACTAAGCCCGTGTGCCACAGCTACCAAGCCTGCGCTCTAGAGCCCACAAGTCACAACTACTGAGCCCACAAGCCACAACTACTGAAGCCCGCGCGTCTAGAGCCCGTGCTCCACAACAAAAGAAGCCACCGCAATGAGAAGCCCGCGTACCACAACAAAGAGTAGCCCCTGCTCGCTGCAACTAGAGAAAGCCTGTGTGTAGCAACAAAGACCCAATGCAGCCAAAAATAAATAAATTAAATAAATAAATTAAAAAACAACAACAACAACAAAAGCAGAACAAAACCATACTGTGAACCTGTTAAACCACATCTTCGGGCAGGTGCAACTCCCAGGTCAGGTTTAAGAGCACTGAAATCCCTCCTTGTGAACCAGCCCAGTTGTTTCCTTCTCTGGACAAGAGTGCGCTTCTCAGGCAGGTCGGCCTCACCAAAGAGAAACACACTGCAGCCAGGAACACGCTGGACCAGATTCTCAGCAAGGTCTATGGACAGTGGGAAATTTTAACAAAATTAAATTAAAATCAGGCCTAATGAAAGAAAATAAAGCACATAATTTTCTTATTGTGGTAAAATATATTTAACACAAAATTTACCATTTTAACCATTTCTAAGTGTACAGTTCAGTAGCATTAAGTGCGTTCCCATCACTGTTATAACCATCACCACTAAAGCATATAATTCACACAAATTTTAAAAATCAAAGTTTGAGCATAATTAATTTTCCCTTGAAGTTAGTCTCATAATAAAAAGTTTGTCTATGTACAAGGAGGCTAGAATTTCTAAGCCATTATGAATCTAATTCCATAAGGAAAATTCATCACTAAGATTAATAAAATTGGTACCTTCAATTTTTTAACTATTTTATAACAGCCCCAAATTATGTATACTGTTAGGAGAAAGAAAAAGTTAAGAATACAGGGGCCAGATCTGCATTGTCCAATATGGTAACCCTTAGCTACACATTCCATTAAATTTTAATTTTAATTAATTAAATGAAATGCAATAAAAGTTAGTTATTTCAGTTGCATGAGCCACATTTCAAGTGCTCAATAACCACATGTGGCCAGTGGTCTTCCTATTGGACACTGCAGATACAGAACATTTCCATCATCACAGAAAGTTCTACTGGATAGTATTGGGTCAGACATTCTGTAAGGAAGCCTAGTATTTAAATATAATTTTATGGAGGCTACTCTCTGAATGACGTTTTTTCATTCTCTTCTGCCATTTTTATATCTAGATTCTGTCTCTGACCTTATCTTTTCAAGGCAGATTACAGAATTACCTTCCTGTTTTTTCCAGAGAACTGCTTTAGGGGACTGCTGGTTGCAGCTGACAGCATGTTTTCATGGCACTAATCACAGTCCCCTGTAAGCAAGGATATAGATAGCATAAATTTTTTTCTGATGTATAGATGCAGGTATTTGGGAATTTGGGTACTGGCCTGGGACAGCAGGACTGTGGGCCTCCCCTATTTGGAGGCCCATCATGGAACATCAGAGGCTGAGATGGGGCCTTTAGCCCCATAAGCACAGGAAACCTCTCCAACTACAATTCTGAAGGTTGGTTATTTGTTTGTTTCTAATGTAGACTGCTATGCTGATGGGAGGGGTGAAACGTGGAGGGCATTAAAAAAATTTTGTACCTCTGGGTTGTATCAAGTCTAGGGAAATGTTCTTTTTTAAAAATATTTATGTATTTATTATTTATTTAGTTTGGCTGCACCAGGTCTTAGTTGCGGCCCACGGGATCTTCGTTGAGGCATGTGGGATCTTTAGTTGCGGCACGCATGCGGGATCTAGTTCCCTGACCAGGGATCGAACCAGGCCCCCTGCGTTGGGAGTGCAGTCTTACGCACTGGACCACCAGGGAAGTCCCGGAGAAACATTCTTTCTCTGAGTCAGGTAGAGACTCTAGCACTAGAAGCCCGTGATATGTAGACACCACAAAGCCAAGAAAATCTCCCAAATTTACTAAGTGAACTCTACTTCTTTAACACTACTTTAAGATACTAAAGGACCGTGGGCTTCAGGGCGGGGGAGCGGGCAGATGCCAGTGACACAGTTAACAGAGGTTTAGGAATTGTAAAATAATGTTTAGGCAGTTACCTAAGTACTCCCCTCAAATCTGGAATGGCAGAGAGCAGGGGTGGCAGAAGAAAGGGAAAATGGTTTAGGAGACTTAGTTAAGACATCTTAACATCTGACAACTCTCCAAATTGTTTGGATCACCGTTATCTGCTCCAGCCATAACTTAGAGTGACTCACACTTTGGTTGTCACAGGAGCCTAAGACACAAACTGTGATGCTAAAGCCCCTCCTTCTAAATAGAAATAGTGTGACCTATTTCCTGGCTCTGCTCAGTTCTTGGCCTAGCCAGGCCAGCACCTCCATTTGGAACTACAGTTCTGGAGTATTGCATAAGTTTATAAAGCCCAGAATGCTGTAAAGGAGGATTCTTGGAGCCTGGTTCTTAAAGGGCAAAGCAGGGGGAGATATTTGCAGTAGCAACTCCCAGCTGTCAGCAGCTGGGGGGTTGAGGGCAGGGGTACATTTTGGTTTAGTAGAATTAGCATATGCTTTTGAGGCCAGAAGATATCGGTTTGAACACCGTTTCTGCTCCTTAATACCTGTTTGGGATCTTGAGCGATTTTTTTTTGACATCTCTGAGCCTCAAGTTCTTTGTCTGTAAAGTGAAAATAAAATAAAAGAAAAGCTTCCTCTAAAGCACCAACTCCTTATCTAGAAATCTGGCAATTAAAAGGAATAAAAATAAGCATTTATCCTGCCTTTCCTGTATAAACTGTATTTCAGGGTAGCCAAATAGCCTGAACTGATGAGGTAAAGATTTTTTAATAGAAAAAAATCTAACTAATAAATGTGGAAGAAATGATATGATTAGAAAATCACCATTTTGGAGACCCTAAGAAAATAACTGTTTCAGGCAAAGATCATCAATGGATAAAACCCTCATGAAAAGTCAATTAGGAACAAGGGCAATTCATCTTTGCATCACCAGATGTGAGATAATCAGACATTGTGGCTTCCTGATAGGACATATATGAAGCTCACAACCCACCTTTGAAGAAGTTTTGCCAAAAAAAAAAAAAGAACTTCAACCCGATCAAGGGGCTAACTTAAAGTTTGTATGAAATGAGAGGGATAAAGAAACAAATTAAATGACACCACAAGGGAGCAAACAGATGATCCAGAATGTGGAAATTCCATAGGACAACTGACCTAGTTTCTGCAACCAGTGAATTGGAGGAAAAAAGGGGGGCGGGGAACTGGGCTAGATCAAAAGAGACAGAGATACAACAATCACCTCAATATGTGAACCATGTGTAGATCCAGATTCAGACAAGCCCATCATAGAAAGACGTTTGCTTGGGTTATACACTGGATATTAGATGGTACCAAAAAACGATCATTTTGTTGGGTGTGATAATGGCATTGTGGCGATATAAGAAAATGTCCATGTTGCTTACAGATATTTTAAATATGCAGGGGTGAAATAATACGATTTTTGGAACTTGCTTTAAAAAACCTTTAATAAAACTAAAGGAAAAAAGAGGGAGATAAAAAGAGAGGAAAGGAGAAAAAATAAAGGAAGTAAAGAAAAAGAGGAGAGAGGGGGAAGATGGTGGAAGAGTAAGACGCGGAGATCACCTTCCTCCCCACAGATACATCAGAAATACATCTACATGTGGAACAACTCCTTCAGAACACCTACTGAACGCTGGCAGAAGACTTCAGACCTCCCAAAAGGCAAGAAACTGCCCACGTACCTGGGTAGGGCAAAAGAAAAAAGAATAAACAGAGACAAAAGAATAGGGATGGGACCTGCACCAGTGGGAGGGAGCTGTGAAGGAGGAAAGGTTTCCACACACTAGGAAGCCCCTTCGCGGGCGGAGACTGCGGGTGTTGGAGGGGGGAAGCTTCGGAGCCACGAAGGAGAGCACAGAACAGCAACAGGGGTGCGGAGGGCAAAGCAGAGAGATTCCCGCACAGAGGATTGGTGCCGACCCGCACTCACCAGCCACTCACCAGCCACTCACCAGCCCGAGAGGCTTGCCTGCTCACCCGCCGGGGCGGGCGGGGCTGGGAGTTGAGGCTTGGGCTTCGGTCGGAGCGCAGGGAGAGGACTGGGGTTGGCGGTGTGAACACAGCCTGCAGGGGGTTAGTGCACCACGGGTGGCCGGGAGGGAGTCCGGGGAAAAGTCGGGACCTGCCGAAGAGGCAAGAGACTTTTTCTTCCCTCTTTGTTTCCTGGTGCGCGATGAGAGGGGATTAAGAGCGCTGCTTAAAGGAGCTCCAGAGACAGGTGTGAGCCGCGGCTAACAGCGCGGACCCCAGAGACAGGCATGAGACGCTAAGGCTGCTGCTGCCGCCACCAAGAAGCCTGTGTGCGAGCACAGGTCACTCTCCACACCGGCCCCTCCCGGGAGCCTCTGCAGCCCGCCACTGCCAGGGTCCCGTGAACCAGGGACAACTTCCCCGGGAGAACGCACGGTGCGCCTCAGGCTGCTGCAACGTCACCCCAGCCTCTGTGCTGCAGGCTCGCCCCGCACTCCGTGCCCCTCCCTCCCCCCGGCCTGAGTGAGCCAGAGCCCCCGAATCAGTTGCTCCTTTAACCCCGTCCTGTCTGAGCGAAGAACAAACTCCCTCAGGCGACTAACACGCAGAGGCGGAGCCAAATCCAAAGCTGAGCCCCGGGAGCTGTGAGAACAAAGAAGAGAAAGGGAAATCTCTCCCAGCAGCCTCAGAAGCAGCGGATTAAATCTCCACAATCAACTTGATGTACCCTGCATTTGTGGAATACATGAAAAGACAACGAATCATCCCAAATTGAGGAGGTGGACTTTGAGAGCAAGATTTATTATTTTTTCCCCTTTTCCTCTTTTTGTGAGTGTGTATGTGTATGCTTCTTTGTGAGATTTTGTCTGTATAGCTTTGCTTTCACCATTCGTCCTACGGTTCTATCCATCCATTTCTTTTTGTTGGGTTTTTTTACTTAAAAAAATTTTTTTTTCTTAATGATTATTTTTTATTTTAATAATTTATTTTATTTTATCTTACTTTATTTTCTTTTCTTTTATCCTCCTTTCTTTCTACTTTTGCTCCCTTTTATTCTGAGCCGTGTGGATGAAAGGCTCTTGGTACTGCAGCCAGGAGTCAGTGCTGTGCCTCTGAGGTGGGAGAGCCAACTTCAGGACACTGGTCCACAAGAGACCTCCCAGCTCCACATAATATCAAACAGCAAAAGTCTCCCAGAGATCTCCATCTCAACACCAACACCCAGCTTCATTCAAAGACCAGCAAGCTACAGTGCTGGACACCCTATGCCAAACAACTAGCAAGACAAGAACACAACCCCACCCATTAGCAGAGAGGCTGCCTAAAATCATAATAAGTCCACAGACACCCCAAAACACACCACCAGACGTGGACTTGCCAACCAGAAAGGCAAGATCCAGCCTCATCCACCAGAACATAGGCACTAGCCCCCTCCACCAGGAAGCCTACACAACCCACTGAACCAACTTTAGCCACTGGAGACAGACACCAAAAACAACGGGAACTACGAACCTGCAGCCTGCAAAAAGGAGACCCCAAACACAGTAAGATAAGCAAAATGAGAAGACAGAAAAACACACAGCAGATGAAGGAGCAAGATAAAAACCCACCAGACCTAACAAATGAAGAGGAAATAGGCAGTCTACCTGAAAAAGAATTCAGAATAATGATGGTAAAGATGATCCAAAATCCTGGAAATAGAATAGAGAAAATGCAAGAAACATTTAACAAGGACCTAGAAGAACTAAAGATGAAACAAGCAATGATGAACAACACAATAAATGAAATTAAAAATACTCTAGATGGGATCCATAGCAGAATAACTGAGACAGAAGAACGGATAAGTGACCTGGAAGATAAAATAGTGGAAATAACTACTGCAGAGCAGAATAAAGAAAAAAGAATGAAAAGAACTGAGGACAGTCTCAGAGACCTCTGGGACAACATTAAACACACCAATATTCGAATCATAGGGGTTCCAGAAGAAGAAGAGAAAAAGAAAGGGACTGAGAAAATATTTGACGAGATTATAGTTGAAAACTTCCCTAATATGGGAAAGGAAATAGTTAATCAAGTCCAGGAAGCACAGAGAGTCCCATACAGGATAAATCCAAGGAGAAACACGCCAAGACACATATTAATCAAACTGTCAAAAATTAAATACAAAGAAAACATATTAAAAGCAGCAAGGGCAAAACAACAATTAGCGCACAAGGGAATTCCCATAAGGTTAACAGCTGATCTTTCAGCAGAAACTCTGCAAGCCAGAAGGGACTGGCAGGACATATTTAAAGTGATGAAGGAGAAAAACCTACAACCAAGATTACTCTACCCAGCAAGGATCTCACTCAGATTTAATGGAGAAATTAAAACCTTTACAGACAAGCAAAAGCTGAGACAGTTCAGCACCACCAAACCAGCTTTACAACAAATGCTAAAGGATCTTCTCTAGGCAAGAAACACAAGAGAAGGAAAAGACCTACAATAACAAACCCAAAACAATTGACAAAATGGGAATAGGAACATACATATCGATAATTACCTCGAATGTAAATGGATTAAATGCTCCCACCAAAAGCCACAGACTGGCTGAATGGATACAAAAACAAGACCCATATATATGCTGTCTACAAGAGACCCACTTCAGACCTAGAGACACATACACACTGAAAGTAAGGGGATGGAAAAAGATATTTCATGCAAATGGAAACCAAAAGAAAGCTGGAGTAGCAATTCTCATATCAGACAAAATAGACTTTAAAATAAAGACTATTAGAAGAGACAAAGAAGGACACTACATAATGATCAAGGGATCGATCCAAGAAGAAGATATAACAATTGTAAATATTTACGCACCCAACACAGGAGCACCTCAATACATAAAGCAAATACTAACAGCCATAAAAGGGGAAATCGACAGTAACACAATCATAGGAGGGGACTTTAACACCCCACTTTCACCAATGGACAGATCAGCCAAAATGAAAATAAATAAGGAAACACAAGCTTTCAATGATACATTAAACAAGATGGACTTAATTGATATAGGACATTTCATCCAAAAACAACAGAATACACATTTTTCTCAAGTGCTCATGGAACATTCTCCAGGGTAAATCATATCTTGGGTCACAAATCAAGCCTTGGTAAATTTAGAGGAAATGGAAATCACATCAATATCTTTACTGACGACATTGCTATGAGACTAGGTATCAACTACAGGAAAAGATCTGTAAAAAATACAAACACATGGAGGCTAAACAATACACTACTTAATAACGAACTGATCACTGAAGAAATCAAAGAGGAAATCAAAAAATACCTAGAAACAAATGACAATGGAGACACGATGACCCAAAACCTATGGGATGCAGCAAAAGCAGTTCTAAGAGGGAAGTTTATAGCAATGCAAACCTACCTTACAAAACAGGAAACATCTCGAATAAACAACCTAACCTTGCACCTAAAGCAATTAGAGAAAGAAGAACAAAAAAACCCAAAGTTAGGAGAAGGAAAGAAATCATAAAGATCAGATCAGAAATAAATGAAAAAGAAATGAAGGAAACAATAGCAAAGATCAATAAAACTAAAGCTGGTTCTTTGAGAAGATAAACAAAATTGATAAACCATTAGCCAGACTCATCGAGAAAAAAAGGGAGAAGACTCAAATCAATAGAATTAGAAATGAAAAAGGAGAAGTAACAACTGACACTTCAGAAATACAAAAGATCGTAAGAGATTACTACAAGCAACTCTATGCCAATAAAATGGACAACCTGGAAGAAATGCACAACCTGCCAAGACTGAATCAGGAAGAATTAGAAAATATGAATAGACCAATCACAAGCACTGAAATTGAAACTGTGATTAAAAATCTTCCAACAAACAAAAGCCCAGGAACAGATGGCTTCACAGGTGAATTCTATCAAACATGTAGAGAAGAGCTAACACCTATCCTTCTCAAACTCTTCCAAAATATAGCAGAGGGAGGAACACTCCCAAACTCATTCTATGAGGCCACCATCACCCTGATACCAAAACCAGACAAGGATGTCACAAAGAAAGAAAACTACAGGCCAATATCACTGATGAACATAGATGCAAAAATCCTCAACAGAATACTAGCAAACAGAATCCAACAGCACATTAAAAGCATCATACACCATGATCAAGTGGGGTTTATTCCAGGAATGCAAGGATTCTTCAATATACGCAAATCAATCAATGTGCTACACCATATTAACAAGCTGAAGGAGAAAAACCATATGGTCATCTCAATAGATGCAGAGAAAGCTTTCCACAAAATTCAACACCCACTTATGATAAAAACCCTGCAGAAAGTAGGCATAGAGGGAACTTTCCTCAACATAAAAAAGGCCATATATGACAAACCCACAGCCAACATGTCCTCAATGGTGAAAAAGTGAAAGCATTTCCACTAAGATCAGGAACAAGACAAGATTGCCCACTCTCACCACTCTTATTCAACATAGTTTTGGAAGTTTTAGCCATAGCAATCAGAGAAGAAAAGGAAATAAAAGGAATCCAAATCGGAAAAGAAGAAGTAAAGCTGTCACTGTTTGCAGATGACATGATACTATACACAGAGAATCCTAAAGATGCTACCAGAAAACTACAAGAGCTAATCAATGAATTTGGTAAAGTAGCAGGATACAAAATTAATGCACAGAAATCTCTGGCGTTCCTATACACTAGTGATGAAAAATCTGAAAGTGAAATCAAGAAAACACTCCCATTTACCATTGCAACAAAAAGAATAAAATATCTAGGAATAAACCTACCTAAGGAGACAAAAGACCTGTATGCAGAAAATTATAAGACACTGATGAAAGAAATTAAAGATGATACAAATAGATGGAGAGATATACCATGTTCTTGGATGGGAAGAATCAACATTGTGAAAATGACTCTACTACCCAAAGCAATCTATAGATTCATTGCAATCCTTATCAAACTACCAATGGCATTTTTCACAGAACTAGAACAAAAAATTTCACAGTTTGTATGGAAACACAAAAGACCCCGAATAGCCAGAGCAATCTTGAGAACGAAAAACGGAGCTGGAGGAATCAGGCTACCTGACTTCAGACTATACTACAAAGCTACAGTAATCAAGATAGTATGGTACTGGCACAAAAACAGAAATATATATCAATGGAACAGGATAGAAAGCCCAGAGATAAACCCACACACATATGATCGCCTTATCTTTGATAAAAGAGGCAGGAATGTATAGTGGAGAAAGGACAGCCTCTTCAATAAGTGGTGCTGGGAAAACTAGACAGGTACATGTAAAAGTATGAAATTAGAACACTCCCTAACACCATACACAAAAATAAGCTCAAAATGGATTAAAGACCTAAATGTAAGGCCAGAAACTATAAAACTCTTAGAGGAAAACATAGGCAGAACACTCTATGACATAAATCACAGCAAGATCCTTTTGGACCCACCTCCTAGGGAAATGGAAATAAAAACAAAAATAAACAAATGGGACCTAATGAAACTTCAAAGCTTTTGCACAGCAAAGGAAACCATAAACAAGACCAAAAGACAACCCTCAGAATGGGAGAAAATATTTGCAAATGAAGCAACTGACAAAGGATTAATCTCCAAAATTTATAAGCAGCTCATGCAGCTCAATAACAAAAAAACAAAAAACCCAATCCAAAAATGGGCAGAAGACCTAAATAGACATTTCTCCAAAGAAGATATACAGACTGCCAACAAACACATGAAAGAATGCTCAACATCATTAATCATTAGAGAAATGCAAATCAAAACTTCAATGAGATATCACCTCACACCAGTCAGAATGGCCATCATCAAAAAATCTAGAAACAATAGATGCTGGAGAGGGTGTGGAGAAAAGGGAACCCTCTTGCACTGCTAGTGGGAATGTGAATTGGTACAGCCACTATGGAGAACAGTCTGGAGGTTCCTTAAAAAACTACAAATAGAACTACCATATGACCCAGCAATCCCACTACTGGGCATACACCCTGAGAAAACCATAATTCAAAAAGAGTCATGTACCACAATGTTCATTGCAGCTCTATTTACAATAGCCAGGAGATGGAAACAACCTAAGTGTCCATCATCAGATGAATGGATAAAGAAGATGTGGCACATATATACAGTGGAATATTACTCAGCCATAAAAAGAAATGAAATTGAGTTATTTGTAGTGAGGTGGATGGACCTAGAGTCTGTCATACAGAGTGAAGTAAGTCAGAAAGAGAAAGACAAATACCGTACGCTAACACATATATATGGAATCTAAGAAAAGAAAATGTCATGAAGAACCTAGGGATAAGACAGGAATAAAGACACAGACCTACTAGAGAATGGACTTGAGGATATGGGGAGGGGGAAGGGTAAGCTGTGACAAAGTGAGAGAGTGGCATGGACATATATACACTACCAAACGTAAAACAGATAGCTAGTGGGAAGCAACCGCATAGCACAGGGAGATCAGTCCGGTGCTTTGTGACCACCTAGATGGGTGGGATAGGGAGGGTGGGAGGGAGGGAGACGCAAGAGGGAAGAGATATGGGCACATATGTATATGTATAACTGATTCACTTTGTTATAAAGCAGAAACTAACACACCATTATAAAGCAATTATACTCCAATGAAGATGTAAAATAAAATAAAATAATAAATAAATAATAAAAGAAAAAAGAAAGAAAAGAAACCACCTCATAGAATGGATACAGAGATTAAGATTAGATAAACTAAGAAAAGCATCTAGCACAATGCCTGGTGCACAGTAGCCAGGGTATGTTGCTTCCTTTCCCTTCTGTAAGCCTACACCACTGTTCTAAATTCTGAAAATTCTGAATACCTTCCTGGACTGGTGTGTCCCTACTTACGAGAAATCCCCATATATTTTAACAACACTTCTCTTCCATTATCTCTTCTATACCAATTCATGGTAGAAGGAATCAAATTTAATTTTTACTCTCCAATGAAGAAAAAAAGATATTTCATTATTCTCATACAATGAAAAGACCACCAAAGCCAAAATGATACTTAGCAATAGAGACAGCACATTATACTCTTCATACTCAAGGAAATATCTTTTGTTTCTAATGATTGCAAGCCAAGGGCCCAAGGTAGGTATTTGTAATGTAGCTGAAGAGTAAAATTCAGATTGCCTGCATTTCAAAGAAATGTCTCAAATTTAGAAGAATAGTTACTAGCAAGCTATTTTATTTGTTATATAAATTGCATTCAAAAAAACTGGTTTTAATTGTATCATTTTATTTTCACAATTAATCTATGTAAAAATTATCCCCTGTACTGTAATTTCAAATGCTCACATCATGCAAACAAACAGGCCTGTTAAAGGAGATAAAAATTTTGAATCTTCAAGTTCAAGTCTCACAGTTTTCAGATAAGTGACATTATTATTTAAAGCAACAGTTCTGTGTGCATTTCCCATAAAGTGATTGTTCCCCCGACAGTGAAGTCAAGCATTTCCAGAGCAGGAACTTTTCACATTTTCAATGAGTCCCAAGAAACCAGAATTTCTGAGCTTATCCCTGCTTTGTCATTGTGCTCCCCCTCCACTGAAATTCATTTCTCCCTCTCATGTTCATGTAGTATTTTACAGCTTTTATGGATAGAACATCAAATCTAATCTACTTGTATTATATAGTTAATCATGGACTTTTGTTTCTCCATCTAGGTTTCAAACTCCTAAAACCATCAACATTTGTTAAGGTGAATGAATTGAATTTGGTTCCTAAGCACTTTGCAGATGCTGGACGCTGCAAACCTGAAATAGCAGCATCCATTCCAAACCTACACAGGAGAGTAAGGGGTCGCTATGCTAACAAAATGAGAACAGGGTTTAAGACCAGCAGGTGTACGATGTACCCCTAGTGAGAAACCATGCAATCAATTTCCCATTACCGGCATCATGTTTTATGAGCTCTTCTCCAGCCCCCAGCTGTCAGAGTCACCTGCAGCTGTGGTCTACCTGAGACAGTAAGTAATGTCAGACAGGAAAAATATGCGAATCACCTTGTTCTGACAGAGTATGATGTCATCATGCCGGCTTGAAACAGGTAAAGCAGCTTCCTAAATTGCTATTAAAAGACAAATATTTTCTAGTTTTTCTTCCATTCTTGACAAGTTTTCCCCACCACTATTATTAGCACTTCTGATCTTTCCATTTTCACAAGTCATATTCTAAAAAGGCTAATTTAATGACAATATTTTTTTAATATAATTTAACTTTTATGGTTGGCTGATTACATGTACTCGAAAATGATTTTTAGTCATTTCTATACATGTATATCTATCACTTTCAGCCTTAACTTTAGAGACTTCTATGAGTTTGCTTATTCCTCTTTGCAAAAGGAGGATCAGCACAATGAGACAGGAAAGTTCAAGCTTCATATCCTCAACACAAATGTTTGTTTCTGAGCCTGTAACAGACCTAACTATGGCCGAAATGTAGTATTATATTGAGAATGTACAATATTTAAGACAGTATTTAAGAATCTCCTTCATTAAATGTATTTGTCTGCCTTACGCTAACACGCACCTCATGTCTACAGAGGTATTTGATATCATTCTTTCCCCTTCTGCTTTTGTTTCTTTCAGAAGCATTTTAGGACTACTGGTATAAATGGAGTTGAGATTTAACTGTTAAACAGAATTGCATTTCAGCAGTTCAAGGAACATAACTGATATGCTTGGTTTTGTTACATTTTTGATAGCAGTCAAAATGCACAGTTAGGAAAAACCTCAAGCCTGTCATTCCCTTTCCTCTAGGAATAAATTCTATTTCCCCTGGCCCATGGTATGACAGTGTAGCTTATTAATTTTTTTTTAAACCAGAACTCTAATGATACTCAAAGAAGTCTACTGACACATTCTCATAAGTACATACATACCAATCAAAAAGGGTATTTTTCAACCCCATCACCTCATACTCAACAAAAAGCAAAGGGAAAAAAGCACAGAATCTAAAAATTAAACTGGGTGCTAGACTTGAAATCTTAGAAGCATCCTCTAGTTTTAGTATAGCTCTCTTAATATAGCCAAGTTTTTTGTTTAGTTGATTTTTTTATTTATGTATTTTTTAATGAAAAGGAAAAATAAGATCCTCTACCAGAGCCATAAAAATCTCTCAGATGGTAACACAGATAGCCCTAAAAGTTTTTGCCTAAATTCATACACATACCTAAAATAAAACTGGCTGATTAATCTTGCTACAGTACTCTGAAAAAGAAGACATTTGAAAATACAGTGTAGTTGTGATGCTGCACTGCCTCTAATTAAGTGCAGACTAGGAAAAATTATTCTTAGTTTAGTCTATGGAAGGGAGGTGGTGGAAATTTCTCTTTGCAATTCAAAATTATTTTAAAGATGGAGTGTTTCTTTTCCAATGTCTTCATTAAACAGAGCTGTTAAGAATTGTCTCCCAACCATCCCCAAAGAGCACAAAGCTACCCAGTATTCACCCCATATGCTCGGCTTTGAAGTGTGAAGCTGTGACCATCCTACCAGACTCTTACGCCACCATCAAAGCCATCTCATTACGCCCAGCGCTGAGAGTTAAAGCACGGGGCCTTAACCACTCCAACACACACGCTGCATTAACAAAGTAACCGCAATATTCCTCCCCCACATGGCTAGAACTTGAAGAAATTTTTACCATATGTACACATGCACGAGATACGAAAATTTATTGTGCTAGAACATCATTGAGAAGTATATTAAACATGCTGACTAGAACTGGATGTTATTCTAAGGGACTGGAAAAAAATAAAATGCAGCTGATCTTTATGATGAAAGAACAGAAACATTAGACTGAAAAACAAGATCAAGTGCAATTCCTAAATTGCATTTCTACTGACACATTCTGTTGCCTGTTCTTTCTTGAGGGAGCAGAAAACAATTTAGGGGGTAAAACAAAACTCTACTGCGTATCACTGGATGCTACTGTTTACTCTATCACGTTTCATTTCTAAAGGACAAATAAACTTACAAATAATGCAATGCTGATAACAGCGTCTATAATTCGAAACGAACAGTACTTGCTAAGAGAAAGTAATTTTACTGTGTTTCTGAGCTGTCAATTTACCATTGGCATGGCAGTAAAAAATAAAATGCAAAGAAGAAACTTGTTATGTATTAATGGAAATGAGGTCAGGATAGGCATTTGATTAATTTTCATATAAAAATTAATCTGTAAAAATATTTTGAAATGTTTGTAGCTAATGATCCATTCCTTTTTATTTGCTCTAGAGAAATCCTTACATTTGTATACAAGAAAGTATATTCAAAAGTGTTCACTGCTACACTATTTGTATTGGAAAAAATGAGAAACAATCTAAGTGTCTATAAATAGGGGAACAGAAAAAATGTGATATATGCATACTATGATAACTATACAGCAGTTAAAAGGAATGAGCTATATGTAACACCATGGATAGATTTCCAAGATATCTTGCCGAATAAAAGTTATAGTATAAGAATCTGAAAAGAGAATGTACATATATATATATATATATATATAAAAAAAACTGAAGCACTTTGCTGTACACCTGAAACTAACACAACACTGTAAATCAGCTATACTTCAATAAAAAAATTAAATTAAATTAAAAAATATAAAAAGTATAGTACAATAGCATTTATACTACAAAAACGTACAAGAAATACTATATTGGATTTATGAGTACATACATAGGTATAAATAAAAGCATGGGGAAAATTCTGGATTGAGTGTGAGCATACGATACCATAACTCAGAAGGGGTGGTTCAGGGAACCAGGAATATAGTTGGTGGCCAGAGGTGAACTTTAACCTTACCTGTAATGTTTGAAATTCTGAAAAAGAGAATTAATAAAAAGTTCCAGGCAAGGTCTGGCAAATAAACAGTTGTGAGGATCCTTTGTTCTGCTGCTGTCTAGATGGAAAACTATGAGTAAGTTTCTTAATATTTCTAGGTCTGTTTTCTAGCTGTAGAATGAAAAAATTGGACCTATCCTCTATCCTTATCAAAAACATAAGAATTATGTGCCCCCAAACCCTTAGTAAACCACACAATTTCATGGAGATATAGGTATCCATAAAAATATGGTATATTAGTAGTCTGGGACATATTTTACACATATGTCTTCCTTCCTTCCTTCCTCTCTCCCTCCCTCCCTCCCTCCCTCCCTTCCTTTCTTTCTATTTTTTTTTGGCTGCGCTGCATGGCTTGTGGGATCTCAGTTCCCCGACCAGGGACTGAACCCGGGCCACGGCAGTGAAAGCCCAGAATCCCAACCATCAGGCCACCAGGGAACTGCCCCACACATATGTCTTTATATCCAAGAATCCAAGAATCTTACTATTTCCTCGTATATAACATATACTTTCATGGAGATGTGTATACAAAGAGCTTGTTATTCCTTTGCAGGGAATATGCTGATATAATTACCACTCTGTGAGGACACGATATTGTTTGTTTAAAGAATTACACTTTCTTGAGTGACCTCACATATGTAACTTACACTGTATCCAGTCACTTATTTTATTCTGTCCTATGGTGCTCTCTCCTGTTTCAGGTACAGATTTTATGGTCCAGCTTTCTTGGGGGAAGGAACTCTATTATACTTCTCCTATAGTCACCATAGCATTTACTATGGTAAACGGAAACATAACAGGCACTCCAACACTGTTTGGATGTTCACAAATACCTCTCCATTTATCTTCATAACAGTTCTCTGAAATATGTGCTGAATACCATTTTGCAAATGAAGAACTGATATGCAAGAAGCTGTCTGCTCTAGGACTTAGAATTTTAGAGCTGAAAGCACTTCAGAGATCTCCTGCCCAAGTGGTTTTCAAACATCTTGTCGCGCAATCCCTTTCCTCAAAAGGTGACTTTATTTGGGATCTTGATAACATAAAACAGAGAAGAGAGATCCACTCTCTTTATGGGGAGGGGGATAGCCTGGGTCCCCACTGCTCAGCAACCCTCTCCATAAGGCCACAGAGAATCACTAAAAATAGTGACAGCTCTTTACTGGTGGGAGGTAGGGGACCAGGGGCTTTACATGTGGGCATTATTTTCTATAACCATCCTGACAGGATGATATTATTCCCCATTGTATAGATACAAAACCAAAAAGACTATAAAAGAGACTAAACAATTTTCCTAAAGTCAGCTAGCAAATAAGTAGGAGACCTGGGGTTTGAACTCAGGTTTGTTCAGCTGCAAAATTCTTGTTCTGTCCACTTACCATTTGGCTCCCCTGTCTAGCCATTCAATGTAATGTAACTGTTTAGATCACACTGATCAAAAACTTATGGGCAGGGCTTCCCTGGTGGCACAGTGGTTGAGAGTCCACCTGCCGATGCAGGGGACACGGGTTCGTGCCCTGGTCCGGGAAGATCCCACATGCCGCGGAGCAGCTGGGCCCGTGAGCCATGGCCACTGAGCCTGCGCGTCCGGAGCCTTGCTCCGCAACGGGAGAGGCCACAACAGTGAGAGGCCCGCGTACCGCAAAACAAACAAACAAACAAACAAAAAAACTATGGGCATGTGCATATATATATATATATATATATATACACACACACACACATACATACACATGTGTAAAGGGTGGGGGCATTGGAATTGGCCTGTCGCTTCCATATAGTGCACCCTCTTTGTAAGGACTTCTCATTCTCCTTCAGGGGGGATATCAAGAAGCTGGGACTACCCCAAAGAGTAGTTCAGATGGGACATGACTAAGCTGTGGGGATGGTCAGGAATCCTTCTGCTGGCCAATGTATCAGCGATGTGTAAACAGCCTTCAGTATAAAGCCCATTCCCCACAGCAAGGAAGAGTTAAGGTGGCGCTTCCATCCAACTACAGCTCTCCAAATGCCAAACAAATAGTTCACATGAGGTAGCCTGGTCTCCTTGTATGTGTTCGGCTCCCCTACATCCTCCATCTTCCTGGCCACTGGCCACTGACACCACTCAACCACCTCTTAGTAGTCTCAAGCCTAGCCCTAATTCTTGCCGCTTGCCCCCAAAACAGGTCAAGTGCTCTGATCCCCATGCCCCCAAAACAGATGAAATCCTCCCACCCCCCTGCCCACAATCCCTCTCCTTTTTACCACCTCTCAGGGGATGCTCATTTTCACGTACCCATGCCCACCACATTAAATCTCCTTTTGAAGGAAAATGCTTCCTGTCCACTACTGATGTTTACTTCCACATGGAGAGAGTCCTGCTGGTCTTGCTGGCTGTTATGAGTTAAACTGTGCCCCCTGAAAAAATTCATCTGCTGAATTCATAGCCGCCAGGACATGAGAATGTGACCTTATTTGGGAATAGGGTCATTGCAGATATAATTAGTTAACATGAGGTCATATACTGGAATGGAGTGGGGCCCTAATCCAATATGACTGGTGTCCTCATAAAAAGGGGAAATCTGGACACAGACAATATACAGGGAGAATGCCATGTGAACATGAAGAGGGCCATCCACAAGCCAAAATGGAACAGGTCCTTCCCTCACAGGACTCAGAAAAAACGAACCCTGCCGACACCCTGATCTCGGACTTCTAGCCTCCAGAACTGTGAGACAATAAATTTCTGTTGTTTAAACCACCCAGTCTGTGGCACTTCTGTTACTGCAGCCTTAGAAAATTAAAACATTGGCCTTGCTTCCTTCCAACATCCATTCCCTGATGGGGAGTTTGGGAGAGAAGCTGGGTTTGCATAGGCCTACTCCCCTCCCCCCTCTTCCTTCTTAGGAGCTAGCTGTCAGCAGAAAACATACATTCTGCTCCACCCCCTCCTTGCCATTAGCTTGCCAGGGTCGGGCCTGTGCTGTCTAGTGCTGCCTGTTACTGGCTGCGTGAGTCTGTCTAATTCTCCAGGTCGGGAAGCCTAGCTGTCATTTTAGTTTTAACAGTAGTAAAGTTAGTATTTCCACTTCTCATCTGCCTTTCTCTACTGTCGAATTGGTTCAAGATTTGGGAAAGGAAGAAGTGTACTATTTGTAATGCTCTCCTCCCAAACCCCACCCTGAGTCCTCATCTTCCTGGGAGCAGGGAGTGAGGTGGCCTTCTTTCTTTCTCTATTCTATTGCGATGGAATAAACTTTGTAACCTGCTTTTCCAAGCCCTCTCCTTTTGGTTGTCAAAAATTCAAACATGAACACTGACTGTTACTTCTTCATTCTCACTGTAACAATTCTATACCCCTCAAGGTAGCAAATAACTCAAAACTGTCCAGGAAACAGTCACGCATAAGCTATGGGGGAAAGAGAGGCACAACAATTATCATCTTGAGATATTATCCTACTATATATTTCTTGGTTAATTAAAATTGGAGAGTGAGTTATTTAATATATGCAATTTTTAGTCACACAATAAATGAGAACCTAATTAATAATAATGCTATAATCATTATAATAGCACATCATGATAACCATGTGTTGTCGTTATTACTATTATCACATGCTCTGGGTCTCCTGAGAAGCACACCCTTACTTGCCCGCTGGAGACCAGGTGGTGGGCGCATGAGGGTGTGCAGAGACTTGGGTTGATGCACTTAATCTTATAGGTCCATCAAAGCCACTAGCATGACTATATTATTTCCTTAGAATTTTCTGATCCTAGTGGTCTTGACACTGGAAGTCACTGTATATGCTAGGAAGGAGAGATGGAAAGGAAAAGGAATTCAGGAAAAGCGTAGCCAAGGTTAGGAGTCTGGGCTGAAAAAGTTAGCATCATATCAATCATATGCTATAAATCCCCATTCTCTAAAACACCATCAGCAATAACATAAATTTAATCTCTGGGCGCCATATATATACATATATATATATATATATATATATATACTGAAAATCAGAAAACTTAGAACCCCTAAACTTTTAACATCTCCCACAGTGACCCATAGCTTGATCCTGAGTATTCTAGGAGACCCCTTCCCTAGGTGAAGTGGTGGTGGGGGGGGGGGTCTCCCAGTTTTAAACTATAGACTTATAGACTGGGAAAGAATTACAAGAAGTGTACAGTCAGACAGCAAAGGTTTCATGCACTCCACCTACTCATCCCAATTAGAAAATTCTTATGGTACATTTATTCCTGTCAAAATGTTCAATAAAGTCTATTCAGTATATACCAAGAGTAAAACAGGGAAGAAGGGAAAGCCAGTACGAGGGTGTGTTATCAAGCTAGTCATCGCTACGAGCAACTGGGGCTTGGTCTTGCTGGAATGGGCCTTAGAATTGTCTGTCTACCAGCTCAGGTCTCCCACTGGCCAAGGGGTGCCTGTGGGGTATTAATTTACTTGGACTTCAGGTTGCTGCAGAGCCAAAGTGAGAGAAAGAGAGCAGCTTTCTCAAGTGTGGATGTGTGCATCAGTAATTGCTGGTCATGGAAGAATGGGTTAGTTTACCCTAGTTCTCTCATTTGGTCTTTTCCTTTCTCATTAGTAGCTCTGTTTTACACTGGTTGATATAATCCTGTTGCATTTATTAAGCTTATAGCAATATGCATTTATGAACACCTGGTAACTCTCCTTCATAGATAGAATGCACTCAAGTTGCTGGAAATCAATTTTGATATTTTATGTACTTTCCCAATGCGCAATCCCTTTTTTTTTCCAGCTTTTTATATGGTGGCAGTATCCTATAATTGTCAAAGTAAATGCTATGTCCTAAACTATGTTAACATATGCTTGTAAAATCAACCATTGCTTTTATGCTATGGCAATGAAGGTAGTACTAATGGTGGAGAGAACTGTATCAGAACCCAACATCTAAACTGACTAATCTCAACAAAATCCAAGGCTGTTTTATGAGTCAATCTCCATAGCAACTGGAGAATCAGAGTAGAAAATTCTTGAAGTGAAAAGTTGTTCCTGATTTGCCAGATCAGCCCATGTTTTGACAATCTGTAATAAGGTAATCGAAGGGTCTTAAGACTATCACACAAGTGTTGATGTTGTGTGAATCTGTCATGGCACATGTCCTCCAAGCCATGAAAATACTCAAAAAATCATCTAACAAGGCTGATAATTCTAATCAAATTCATTAATGTTGTATCTATTTTAAGATAAATCCAAAAAAACTCAATCATGTAAGAGCTAAATCTTTACTTATGTAACTTACTTAACTAGCATTTTATCTTTCCAATATTCTAAATAATGTCAATTTATAAAGCATTACATAAACCTTATTTCATTTGATTAATGACATAAAACAAAAAGCAAGTTTCCATATGATTTACAAATTTTATAGCTATGGTCCAGACTTTTAAAGCTGAATATTATGGGGCTTCCCTGGTGGCGCAGTGGTTGAGAGTCCGCCTGCCAATGCAGGGGACACGGGTTCGTGCCCCGGTCTGGGAAGATCCCACATGCCGCGGAGTGGCTGGGTCTGTGAGCCATGGCCGCTGATCCTGCATGTCCAGAGCCTATGCTCCGCAACAGGAGAGGCCACAACAGTGAGAGGCCCACGTAACGCAAAAAAAAAAAAAAAAAAAAGCTGAATATTATGAACCTACATGTTAGTTAAGCCCATTTTCACTGGCAAATCATTGGGGGGATTTGCCTGAGCACCTTCTGCCCTGACCCCTCCCCTCCACCTTCACTCAGTCCTTCTCAGGAAGTTTTGTGTGTACATGAGAAACAAGCTCATGTTTCAGAGACGCTGGCTCCTGCAGGTGAACCATCGAGTAAGGAAGATGTGGAAAACATACAGGCAGCACGATAGCCCACAGTAATCCTTTGGAGAAATTGTCTATACAAAATTTATTGAAGCCCAGAAATTGAGACTAAATACCTTCAATATTGAGTTAGAAGTCAGAAAAAAGAATAATGTTACTGTAAATTTACCTTTGGTTCCAAATTAGGTGAATTCACTGCTCTTGAAGGATCTAAGATAATCAAAATCACCAAGAGGAATTAGAGAAGTAGGGACTTCCAAGTAGAGATGGGAGCATAGATTCCTATGTTTACTTTCACTTCTTCCAAATACCCCAGGAAACAGATGGTAAAGAGGTCTATTTTTTAAAGCATTGATTCACTCAAACAAATAGAAATGGAAGAAGAAGCAATGGCGTTGGAACTTGGAGAGCAGATATAAGAAGAGCAGGAGATTCAGCAGACCCCAGACAGCAGAGAAGCAGCCTGACTTAGAGCACTGGTACCTGGAAATGGTCAGAACTGGTGACCTCACTCTGGGAAGGAAGGTAAAGGCATAGCTCAAAACAGGGAGAATGGTGGAAATCCTGTTTAAGCAGTAGTTAGATCCCAACCCCTCCACACAGACAGGCAACTGGCAGAAGACACAAGAGGTAAAACCACAAGGCATCTGGGCTGCGGGATACAGCTGAGGGTAGGGGATTCATGAAAAGAGAGGAATTAAGGGAACATTTACACACTAAATGCGGTGACTCTTCTAGCCCTCTTCTGCAACTCAACTCCTAAATCATGGACAGCTGTGTGTATACTCCACGCTGAAGACTGGAGAATCCTTCTCTAAGAAACTTGAACAGCCCAAGAGGAAAGACCCCAAAGATACTGAAATGGACGCTCCCTATAGAAACTACGCAGCCAGGTCAGCCTACAGTTGACAAACCCCACCTAAATACTCAAATTATCCATTCAGTCCTTTAGTGTCCACTCTTAGAGTAAGCAGCCAACCAGTGATGATCTGACATCTGAGGAAAGCCTTTAAAACAAACAGGAGAAAGCAACCTTGGTGGTGTGGATGCAGGAGGGGGGGCATGTTGGGGAACAGACACCATGCAGAAAGAAGAAACTGTCAAAAATTATTCACTGACACTGTATTCATGAGACATTACCAGGACATTATTTAGAATAAAAAAATAAAATGAACATTCAGAGAGTAAAAGCACTTGGAAACTAATATAGAGGAAATGAAAAACTTATTGAAGGCTTGGGATATAAAGTAGAGGAAATTTGTAAGAAATTATTATAAAAATATAAAGTGATTTTAAAAAAGAGAAAGTAAGTGTAGAGAACCAATACAAGACTTCCAATATCCAAATATGGAGCTTCCAGAAAGAATTGAGAAAATGGAAGAAATATCAATGGCAACCTAACTTTGCACCTAAAGCAATTAGAGAAAGAGGAACAAAAAAACCCCAAAGTTAGCAGAAGGAAAGAAATCATAAAGATCAGATCAGAAATAAATGAAAAAGAAATGAAGGAAACAATAGCAAAGATCAATAAAATTAAAAGCTGGTTCTTTGAGAAGATATACAAGACTGATAAACCATTAGCCAGACTCATCAAGAAAAAGAGGGAAAAGACTCAAATCAATAAAATTAGAAATGAAAAAAGAGAAGTAACAACTGATACTGCAGAAATACAAAGGATCATGAGAGATTATTACAAGCAACTATATGTCAATAAAATGGACAAGCTGGAAGAAATGGACAAATTCTTAGAAAAGCACAACCTTCCGAGACTGAACCAGGAAGAAATAGAAAATATAAACAGACCAATCACAAGCACTGAAATTGAGACTGTAATTAAAAGTCTTCCAACAAACAAAAGTCCAGGACCAGATGGCTTCACAGGCGAATTCTATCAAACATTTAGAGAAGAGCTAGCACCTATCCTTCTCAAACTCTTCCAAAATACAGCAGAGGGAGGAGCACTCCCAAACTCATCCTATGAGGCCACCATCACCCTGATACCAAAACCAGAACAGATATTGCAAAGAAAGAAAACTACAGGCCGATATCACTGATGAACATAGATGCAAAAATCCTCAACAAAATACTAGCAAACAGAATCCAACGGCACATTAAAAGGATCATACACCATGATCAAGTGGGGTTTATTCCAGGAATGCAAGGATTCTTCAATATATGCAAATCAATCAATGTGATACACCATATTAACAAACTGAAGGAGAAAAATGATATGTTCATATCAACAGATGCAGAAAAAGCTTTTGACAAAATTCAACACCAACTTATGATAAAAACCCTCCAGAAAGTAGGCATAGAGGGAACTTACCTCAACATAATAAAGGCCATATATGACGAAACCCACAGCCAACATTGTTCTCAATGGTGAAAAACTGAAACCATTTCCTCTAAGATCAGGAGCAAGACAACGCTGTCCACTCTCACCACTATTATTCAACATAGTTTTGGAAGTTTTAGCCACGGCAATCAGAGAAGTAAAAGAAAGAAAAGGAATCCAAATTGGAAAAGAAGTAAAACTGTCACTGTTTGCAGATGACGTGATACTATATATAGAGAATCCTAAAGATGCTACCAGAAAACTACTAGAGCTAATCAATGAATTTCGTAAAGTAGCAGGATACAAAATTAATGTGCAGAAATCTCTTGCATTCCTATACACTAATGTTGAAAAATCTGAAAGAGAAATTAAGGAAACACTCACATTTACCACTGCAACAAAAAGAATAAAATACCTAGGAATAAACCTACCTAAGGAGACAAAAGACCTGTATGCAGAAAACTATAAGACACTGATGAAAGAAATTAAAGATAATATAAACAGATGGAGAGTTATACCATGTTCTTGGATTGGAAGAATCAACATTGTGAAAATGACTAAACTACCCAAAGCAATCTACAGATTCAATGCAATCCCTACCAAACTACGAATGGCATTTTTCACAGAACTAGAATAAAAATTTCACAGTTTGTATGGAAACACAAAAGACCTCGAATAGCCAAAGCAATCTTGAGAAAGAAAAACAGAGCTGGAGGAATCAGGTTCCCAGACTTCATACTATACTGCAAAGCTACAGTAATCAAAACAGGATGGTACTGGCACAAAAACAGAAATATACATCAATGGAACAGGATAGAAAGCCCAGAGATAAAGCCACGCACATATCATCGCCTTATTTTTGATAAAGCAGGCAAGAGTATACAATGGAGAAAAGACAGCCTCTTCAATAAGTTGTGCCAGGAAAACTGGACACCTACATATAAAAGAATGAAATTAGAACACTCCCTAACACCATACATAAATAGAAACTCAAAATGGATTGAAGACCTAAATGTAAGGCCAGACACTATCAAACTCTTAGAGGAAAACATAGGCAGAACACTCTATGACATAAATCACAGCAAGATCCGTTTTGACCCACCTCCTAGAGAAATGGAAATAAAAACAAAAATAAACAAATGGGACCTAATGAAACTTCAAAGCTTTTGCACAGCAAAAGAAACCATAAACAAGATGAAAAGACAACCCTCAGAATGGGAGAAAATTTTTGCAAATGAAGCAACCGACAAAGGATTCATCTCCAAAATTTACGAGCAGCTCATGCAGCTCGATATCCTAAAAACAAACAACCCAATCCAAAAATGGGCAGAAGACCTAAATAGACATTTCTCCAAAGAAGATATACAGATTGACAACAAACACATGAAAGGATGCTCAACATCACTAATCATTAGAGAAATGCAAACCAAAATTACAATTAGGTATCACCTCACACCAGTTAGAATGGGCATCATCAGAAAATCTACAAACAACAAATGCTGGAGAGGGTGTGGAGAAAAGGGAACCCTCTTGCACTGTTGGTGGGAATGTAAACTGATAGAGCCACTATGGAGAAGAGTATGGAGGTTCCTCAAAAAACTAAAAATAGGACTACCATACGACCCAGCAATCCCACTACTGGGCATATACCCTGAGAAAACCATAATTCAAAAAGAGTCATGTACCACAATGTTCATTGCAGCTCTATTTACAACAGCCAGGACATGGAAGCAACCTAAGTGTCCATCATCAGATGAATGGATAAAGAAGATGTGGCACATATATACAATGGAATATTACTCAGCCATAAAAAGAAACAAAATTGAGTTATTTGTAGTGAAGTGGATGGACCTAGAGACTGTCATGCAGAGTGAAATAAGTCAGAAAGAGAAAAATAAATACCGTATGCTAACACATATATATGGAATCTAAAAAAAAAAAAAAATGTTCTGAAGAACCTAGGGGCAGGACAGGAATAAAGAGGCAGACGTAGAGAATGGACCTTAGGACACAAGGAGGGGGAAGGGTAAGCTGGGACAAAGTGAGAAAGTGGCATGGACTTATATATACACTACCAAATGTAAAATAGCTAGCTAGTGGGAAGCAGCCGCATAGCACAGGGAGATCAGCTTGGTGCTTTGTGACCACCTAGAAGGGTGGGATAGGGAGGGTGGGAGGGAGATGCAAGAGGGAGGAGAAATGGGGATATATGTATATGTATAGCTGCTTCACTTTGTTATAAAGCAGAAACTAACACACCATTTTAAAGCAATTATACTCCAATAAAGATGATAAAAAAAAAGAAATATCAATGGAATAACTCAAGAGAACTTCCAGCACTGGGGGACAAGTTTCAAGAATTCAAAGGGCCTACCAGTTATCCAGCATAATGAATGAAAACAGACGTATACAAAGGCACATCACAGAAATTCCAGAACACTAGGAACAAAGTGAAGATCTTACAAGCTTCCAGTGAGAAGTGACAGGTCACATACAAAGATCAGGAATCATAATGCTTCAAAAGTCTCAACAGCAACATGGAAATGAGAATTGATACAACATCATCAAAATAAAGGAAAATTATTTCTAACCTATTATTCTATACCTAGCTAAACTAAAAATTAAGTGTGAAGGTAGAATAATGGCATTTTCAGACATGCAAGTTCTCAAAAATGTACTCTCCCTGCCCCCACCCCACTTTTTTTTGGAAAGCTAGTAGAGGATATGTTCCACCAAAACAAGGACATAGAAGAAGGGGGAAAAAAAGAGAAGATATGGGATTCAGGAACCAGGGGATCCAAAATAGAGAAAGATGAAGGGAACACCCAGGATAAAAGTAATGGGAGATGCCATGATGACAGTCATCCTCAACAAATTGAGAGTAAATCGTCCTAACTGAACCAGATCAGAGAGTTCTAGAAGAAAGTTGGGGGTTTTTTTGGCCACACTGTGCGGCTTGTGGGATCTTAGTTCCCCAACTAGGGATCGAACCCAGGCCCTCAGCAGTGAGATCGCAGAGTCCTAACCACTGGACCACCAGGGAATTCCCCTAAAAGATAGTTTTTTTTTTAAGAAGAAGAAATTTATAGAACAGTCAATACATGGTGTGTTCTATCTGAATGCATGGAGAGATGTCATTAGTGACAGAGTGTGGGGTTAAACCAGTGGTAAGTATATAAAAAAGTAAGCAAACAATCAAAAAGATAATGATCAACTGCAGCAAAAAGAAAAAGTTGTAGAGAAAGGGTAAAATAATAACATTCTAAATGCTTCATTATAAATAATGTTTACACAGTTATAATAATGTGACCACTAAATACTGTTCCAAGATATAACTATATGGTGAGGAGGGAGAATTCGGAAGTAAGTGGGAAACATGTGTGTGTGTGTGTGTGTGTGTGTGTGTGTGTGTGTG